>NC_084554.2:14420000-14537500 GCF_033978685.3 Nerophis lumbriciformis
TTTTATCGTGGGCAGCCTAAGGCACACCTGTGCAATAATCATGATGTTTAATCAGCATCTTGAAATGCCACACCTGTGAGGTGGGATGGATTATCTTGGCAAAGAAGAAATGCTCACTAACATAGATTTGTGGACAATAATTGAGAGGAATAGGTCTTCTGTGTATGTAGTAAAAGTTTTAGATCTTTGAGTTCAAATCATGAAAAATGGAAGCAAAAACAAAAGTGTTGCGTGTGTATGTACAAACCCCGTTTCCATATGAGTTGGGAAATTGTGTTAGATGTAAATATAAACAGAATACGATGATTTGCAAATCCTTTTCAACCCATATTCAGTTGAATGCAATACAAAGACAAGATATTTGATGTTCAAACTCATAAACTTTATTTATTTTTTTGCAAATAATAATTAACTTAGAATTTCATGGCTGCAACACGTGCCAAAGTAGTTGGGAAAGGGCATGTTCACCACTGTGTTACATGGCCTTTCCTTTTAACAACACTCCGTAAACGTTTGGGAACTGAGGAGACACATTTTTTAAGCTTCTCAGGTGGAATTATTTCCCATTCTTGCTTGATGTACAGCTTAAGTTGTTCAACAGTCCGGGGGTCTCCGTTGTGGTATTTTAGGCTTCATAATGCGCCACACATTTTCAATGGGAGACAAGTCTGGACTACAGGCAGGCCAGTCTAGTACCCGCACTCTTTTACTATGAAGCCACATTGATTTAACACGTGGCTTGGCTTTGTCTTGCTGAAATAAGCAGGGGCGTCCATGGTAACGTTGCTTGGATGGCAACATATGTTGCTCCAAAACCTGTATGTACCTTTCAGCATTAATGGCGCCTTCATAGATGTGTAAGTTACCCATGTCTTGGGCACTAATACACCCCCATACCATCACAGAAGCTGGCTTTTCAACTTTGCGCCTATAACAATCCGGATGGTTCTTTTCCTCTTTGTTCCGGAGGACACGACGTCCACAGTTTCCAAAAACAATTTGAAATGTGGACTCGTCAGACCACAGAACACTTTTCCACTTTGTATCAGTCCATCTTAGATGAGCTCAGGCCCAGCGAAGCCGGCGGCGTTTCTGGGTGTTGTTGACAAATGGCTTTGGCTTTGCATACTGGAGTTTTAACTTGCACTTACAGATGTAGCGACCAACTGTAGTTACTGACAGTGGTTTTCTGAAGTGTTCCTGAGCCCATGTGGTGATATCCTTTACACACTGATGTTGCTTTTTGATGCAGTACTGCCTGCGGGATCAAAGGTCCGTAATATCATCGCTTACGTGCAGTGATCCCTAAATTCCTTGCAATAGCTGGTTGAGAAATGTTGTTCTTAAACTGTTGAACAATTTGCTCACGCATTTGTTGACAAAGTGGTGACCCTCGCCCCATCCTTGTTTGTGAATGACTGAACATTTCATGGAAGCTGCTTTTATACCCAATCATGGCACCCACCTGTTCCCAATTAGCCTGTTCACCTGTGTGATGTTCCAAATAAGTGTTTGATGAGCATTACTCACCTTTCTCAGTCTTTTTTGCCACTTGTGCCAGCTTTTTTGAAACATGTTGCAGGCATCAAATGAGCTAATATTTGCAAAAATAACATCAGGTTTACCAGTTCGAACATTAAATATCTTGTCTTTGCAGTCTATTCAATTGAATATAGGCTGAAAAAGATTTGCAAATCATTGTATTCTCTTTTTATTTACTATTTACACAACGTGCCAACTTCACTGGTTTTGGGTTTTGTACATTTGACATGTGTTTATTCACGCAAACACAAAACATGGTTCATTTTTTCTGCTTGTGACAATTAAAACCAGCATGAAACACTTCACTGTTGAATCAACACAGGCGTCAGCAAAGCTCACATTCATGCATTCACACACCAACATTCGGGAACCAGGATGAGGTGATAGAAGAAAGGTAAAAATATAATAAATCTATTTGTGGCAGCATCAGACAAAGTTACGTTTCTCCTTTGTATTCCACGGCTCAAAACTGTGGTGCGTTCAGGTAACCTTGATTAAAGTTTGAAACAGAGGTGCTACTAACAAAATTAATAAAAGCAACAGTATAAATAATAATCATATCAATAATCGTTGTGTAAATGTTTGTAATCCACAAATGTATTCTTAAAAAAATATAGATTCCTAAAAATTATAAATTAATTTAGAATCTGAATAAATACAAATTGTGATGTAGATTTTTTTTTAGCACCCCTAATAAATTATGTACTAATATGGTTATTATTGTCATCTACTAGTGATAATCCTACATGAATCCACTAATCTCTACCTTACACTTTAAAGTAAAGGTAAAATTGACATATTTATAATCAAGTTGTATTAAAATTCAAGGTGGGAAACTAATGATAACAATAAATAAGCAATGTTTAAGACCAAAATTGGACCACAAACAAAATATTGTTTAGGGCTGTAAAGATCCCGAGGTATCACTGCAATGAAGTTTCTCATTGTTCCACATGTATACCTGTCATTGTAATAAGAATGACAGGGCTATTTAACTACATAAAGAAATAGGGCCGCAGTTTCAAGAGCCCAAGGGGTCAGGGGCATGACATCAAAAATGTGGATGTTTTGTTATATTTCCTTGAGACTGTGTTTACTTAATTACAAAGTAAATACATCGGCTTTCACACTGTATTGTCAATGAATTAGTTATTCTGCCCTCGTTACTCGTTTCCAGCGTGCGCAGCTAGTTACCAGTATGAAGAAAAAGAAGCTCCAGTTTTTGTTGAGGATTTATGTTCCTTTTCCTGAATTATTTTTCTTCCTTAGTCTTATTTCTTTACACTTCTTCCTTCATCTAGGTTTGTAAGACTGAAAATATAAACATAAAAGTATAACGTCCATTGTGTATTTTTCATGAATAAAATAGAAGGTTTAGTGTTAATATATTCACACTATTGTTGTCCCGATACCAATATTTTTGTACCCGTGCCAAAATTATTTCAATATTTTTCGGTACTTTTCTAAATAAAGGGGACCACAAAAAATTTCATTATTAGCTTCATTTTAACAAAAAATCTTAGGGTACATTAAACATATGTTTCTTATTGCAAGTTTGTCCTTAAATAAAATAGTGAACATACAAGACAACGTGTCTTTTAGTAGTAAGTAAACAAACAAAGACTCCTAATTTGTCTGCTGACATATGCAGTAACATATTCTGTCATTTTCCATTCTATTATTTTGTCAAAATTATTAAGGACAAGCGGTAGAAAATGGATTATTAATCTACTTGTTCATTTACTGTTAATATCTGCTTACTTTCTCTTTCAACATGTTCTATCTACAATTATGTTAAAATGTAATAATCCCTTATTCTTCTGTTGTTTGGATGCTTTACATTAGTTTTGGATGGTACCACAAATTTGGGTATCAATCCGATACCAAGTCGCTACAGGATCATATATTGGTCATATTCAAAGTCCTCATGTGTCCAGGGACATATTTCCTGAGTTTGTAAACATAATATAAATTAAAAAAAAAAAAACGAAAGAAGATGTTGTGGCTAAAAGATATTGACGTAATCATAGTAGTAATTTTGAGGCCCATGGCCTTGTGGTTAGAGTGTCCGCCCTGAGATCGGTAGGTCGTGAGTTCAAACCCCGGCCGAGTCATACCAAAGGCTATAAAAATGGGACCCATTGCCTCCCTGCTTGGCACTCAGCATCAAGGGTTGGACTTGGGGGTTAAATCACCAAAATGATTCCCGAGCGCGGCCACCGCTGCTGCTCACTGCTCCCCTCACCTCCCAGCAAGTGGAACAAGGAGATGGGTCAAATGCAGAGGGTAATTCCACCACACCTAGTGTGTGTGTGAGACTATCAGTGTAACTTTAACTTTAGTATCGACTAGATACGCTCCTGTACTTGGTATCATTACAGTAGATGTTAGGTATAGATCCACCAATGGCATTTGTTTACATTTTGACGCTGGTGAGCTACGATGTGTAGTAAAACATGATTTAGTAGTAGTAGTGTTATAGCTTCACCTTTATCTTTAGTTTTTAAGCCAAAATGCGTTCGTTCTCCCTTTTCTGTCTACATACTGTGTCTGCTTGAAAGTACTCTGTGATCATGCGCTGCCGAACATGCTCCTCTGCTCGTAAAACCAGCCATGACATGACGTGACGACGACGGGGGCGCGGAGGGGTGGCGGACCGGTACTTTTCAGAGGCGGTATAGTACCGAATATGATTCATTAGTATCACGGTACTATACTAACACCGGTATACCGTACAACCCTAATTCACACAATAAACTGCAAATGTTTACACATTTAGAAATTACACAACATTTACACACCAAACATTGTATGCGATTTATCACTATTCACATTGTCGCCCTCTACTGGTCAAAATTAGCACTGCATGTAATTAACAAGGGTTGATCGTTAATCTCAGACAAAAAACACAACCACAAATACAAAAGACATCAATCAGCAATTTCAATACAAAAAAAACTAAATATATTTCTGCACAAATGATATCTACTTACAAATGTTTGACCAAGTTTCGTGATGAAGCTTACACGCTGGGATTTCTACCATTGTTGCTGCTTGTCTGGATCAATGTGTCCGTCGCTTAAAAGGTCCACCAGGAAACAATGGCTTGAGCACTTTGCTGTCCAGTCGTTGTTAAAAGTCTAATTTTTGCAATTTATTTTGATTTTTTTTCTGTCTTGCCTCTGGTGACGGCGGTCACATTTTTTTCCGCTCCCTTCTTCTCCCTGCTTGCTCTCTTTGTTTTGTCTTGTCTACACTTTTTTGAAGCATCTTTCTTTGCGCTGTCCTCCAAATCTAAACATCAGACATGGAAATGATCAGCTGGACTCTCGACTCAATTGACAAAATCTTTTCGACGAGGAAAAGAGGTTCTGGGGAGCGTAGCTGCGGGGTACATGAGCGATTCCTGGGATGAATGGAGAATCATGTACCTCTCAGTCCTTTCCATTGAGGACGTGGAAGACATCTACCTATTTGGAATCGTGATCGCGTAGCACCTGCTGATTGGGCTGGGCATTGCTCTGGTGTATCGTCAAATTCGTAAGACGATGGCAGCCACTCAAGGGGCCCAAAGGCTGTTCATCACAATGTAAGGTTTGGGCCGGGCTGTGGGATCACAGTCTGGGGCAATTTCTGAACTGAATCGCAAGATGGATCACATCATGGAAAAGCTGGTTGAAAGGGAAAAAATTGGATATGAAGGCCAGCATGGACGAATAGAAAAGACAAGCCATTGTAATGTCTGCTCGCGGAAAAACTAAAATCCTAATCTACGATTTGACTCCCTCGAATGGCCTTGATGCTGCAACAACAGGAGGGGGCTGTTTTGAAAACATCCCAGAGGGCTCCTCAATGATGGACGCTTTTGACCTCCCTCCCTCCTCAACGACACCCGGAGTCGAACTTTTGCTTGCATGCAGAACGGCCCCAGGCCTATGGACACTACATCAACACACCCAAGACAATGGGCATATACACACACACACCCTCCCCCACCCCACGCCTTCACCACTGCTTGATTCCCCTTCGGGGTGATGGACTGCTGGCAGCGCTTCATAGCAGCAGTCGACCTCCAGGGACCCAACTCCCGCCCCCCGCTCTGTTGCGAGTTGTAGTGATTATATGTAACATGTTTATGTGTGCATGGCATGGAGGTTTTTTTCCCCACTCCAGACTGGGCCCCCTTAAGAGCCCAGTCTAGATTGTATTTTTTTACTCATCTTCTTCCCCAGGGTTTTACCTTTTTCCCACCTTTTACGGGGTGCCTCGTGGCGACCCATCGGCGTTCCTGTTCTGTAACCCTGTACACTGTTTGTCTAATCTTGAACGGGTTTGTGCTGAAAACATAGTTCCGTTGTACTTGTGCAATGACAATAAAGACCTGTCCTATCCTATCCTATCCTATTTTTTGTCAGGGTTGAATGAGTAGTCTTCTTCTACTCACCCCACCGCTGCTTCATTGTTGCCCCCTGTGGGGTGCGGGAGTACTGCATACATGATCAACCCTGGTTTTAATGGCTTCATCAAGACTATTTGGGTGATGTTCGGCGGGCCAAATGAAACGTTTTGGCCGCCCTGCTGTGGCCCGTAGGCCGCCAGTTGAATTGGCCAGAAGTATGACCTCTGCTTACGTTGAAATGAGTTATTCATGCTCATTTCTGCTCAACTTTTTTTTATCACTTTTTCCATTCCTATGATTTTTTTTAAACTTGTGTGAACAACCTCGACATTGAGCCGGAGCCAAATGAGAGCCACGATGGCGCGTTTGAGACAGCTGTTAGCAGCTGATGCTAAGACCGCAGACTGCGAACATCTCAGACGCTTCAAATCTGCAACAGATGTCGCTTCCCAGCTTCTAGCACATTCTTGCCAAGGCGACGGGTTAAAGCGGGGGGGAGCGGATGTGGAAAGCTGATATAGAAAATGAAAAGACAGCTGATGCTGAAGTGTGGAAGTACAAGATAAGGGTAGATGTAACGATATGAACATTTCATATCACGGTTATTGTGCTTTAGGATTAAACATGATATATCCTTCTGGCTTCTTAAGAGCCATAATATTTGTATTTATGTGTTTAAATATCCATCCATCCATCTTCTTCCGCTTATCCGAGGTCGGGTCGCGGGGGCAGCAGCCTAAGCAGGGAAGCCCAGACTTCCCTCTCCCCAGCCACTTCGTCCAGCTCCTCCCGGGGGATCCCGAGGCGTTCCCAGGCCAGCCGGGAGACATAGTCTACCCAACGTGTCCTGGGTATTCCCTGTGGCCTCCTACCGGTCGGACGTGCCCTAAACACCTCCCTAGGGAGGCGTTCAGGTGGCATCCTGACCAGATGCCCGAACCACCTCATCTGGCTCCTCTCGATGTGGAGGAGCAGCGGCTTTACTTTGAGCTCCTCCTGGATGACAGAGCTTCTCACCCTATCTCTAAGGGAAAGACCCGCCACCCGGCGGAGGAAACTCATTTCGGCCGCTTGTACCCGTGATCTTGTCCTTTCGGTCATAACCCAAAGCTCATGACCATAGGTGAGGATGGGAACGTAGATCGACCGGTAAATTGAGAGCTTTGCCTTCCGGCTCAGCTCCTTCTTCACCACAACGGATCGATACAGCGTCCGCATTACTGAAGACGCCGCACCGATCCGCCTGTCGATCTCACGATCCACTCTTCCCTCACTCGTGAACAAGACTCCGAGGTACTTGAACTCCTCCACTTGGGGCAGGGTCTCCTCCGCAACCTGGAGATGGCACTCCACCCTTTTCCGGGCGAGAACCATGGACTCAGACTTTAAATATGTTTATCTTATTTCGTTTTAATTTGTAAAGATTTTAGTAGGTCTTTTCATGATAACGGTAAAAGAGTGTTGCACGGCCGGTCTATGTGGGTTACTTCCTGTGGTACTGTAGACACTTAACCAGTAGGTTTCATGAACATCATTAAATATGTTAGTTGTTAAACAGTAATGTGTTTCTGCCAGTTTAGTATGATGTGTGTCAGGAACTCGCATGGCTGCAATTAATTCTTGCCTCCAAGGTGACAAATAAAGTAAGTTTCTTACAAGTATCATCCCTGCAGGACGAGGAATAGCTAAACATGCTTCACTACACACCGTAGGAGGATACAATAGCTCACCTGCGTCACTGTGTCACGGCGCGGGCTCGAACCCGCTTTTCTCCGGCAGCTGGGTCTGCCAACACCTCTGTTGGAAGCGCGCCGAGACACGCCCTGCTCGCGCTGGCCGCGTCACGCCCACATGCCGGCAAGGCTGTGGGCGATCAGCAATCTGCACACCTGGGACTGATGTGGGGGAGCTGTATAAAGACTAGTGGACCCAAGAATCCTGGCTGGAACTTAGTCTTCTGTACCTAGTAAGCACCCCTTGTCTGGCTCCTATCCTGCGTACTTGCTCTCCCCCTGTGACCTCCTTGTTTTAGTGTCTGATGTCCGTGTTGTCCTCCCGCAGTGCTTTTCCGAGTTCTCCTGTGATCCCTTGTTGTTCCCCTCTGGATTGTGGACTGCCTCCCTTCATCCTCGACCTCCGCTTGATGCCTCTCTCAGCCCCACGGACCTCCCGCTTGTCTCAAGGGCCTTCTTCTGCCTAGCCCCTTAGGATTTGTCCGCTTCCTCACTCATCACTCTGGTAACACCCATCCATCCATTTTCTGCCGCTTATTCCCTTCGGGGTCGCGCTGGAGCCTATCTTAGCTCTGGTAACACTCAGCAGTTAATTCCTACACATAGTCTTACACCATACACCCTTTGGGTTTTGTCACACTCCATTCCTTTGTTGATTAATTAAATATATTGTTCTTTATTTATTATATTATATTGTTTATATATATATACATATATATATATAATAAAAACATAGAGCAATATTTCCCCCTTGTGGTTCTGTGCCATCACAACTCCCTCCTGCAACCATAACACACGGTTAACAAAAGCTAGTGTGCCTGAATGTAAAAAAAATGCCATGGGTGGATCTAACCCTGACATCCACTGTAATGATACCAAGTACAATAGCGTATCTATATTTGTTATCATCACAAAATATTTTTTCCTTTTTAAAAAATTCATATTATGTTTTTAAACTCAGGAAATATGTCCTTAGACACATGAGAACTTTGAATATGACCAATGTATGATTCTCTAACTACTTGGTATCGAATCGATACGTAAATTTGTGGTATCATCCAAAACTAATGTAAAGTATCCAAACAACAGAAGAATAAGGGATTATTACATTTTAACAGAAGTGTAGATAGAACATATTAAAGAGAAAGTAATCAGATATTAACAGTAAATGAACAAGAGGATTAATAATTAATTTTTACAGCTTGTCCCTCATAATTTTGACAAAATACCGTATTTTTCGGATTATAAATCGCAGTTTTTTTCATAGTTTGGCCGGGCTCCAGTGCGACTTATATATGTTTTTTTCCTTCTTTATTATGCATTTTCGGTAGGTGCGACTTATACTCCGGTGCGACTTATACTCCGAAAAATACGGTAATAGAATGATAAATGACACAATATGTAACTGCATACGTCAGCAGCTAAATTAGGAGCCTTTGTTTGTTTACTTACTAATAAAAGACAAGTTGTCTTGTATGTTCGCTATTTTATTTAAGGAGAAACTTGCAATAAGAAACATATGTTTAATGTACCCTAAGATTTTTTTGTGAAAATAAAGCCAATAATGCAATTTTTTGTGGTCCCCTTTATTTAGAAAAGTATCGAAATACATTTTGGTACCGGTACCAAAATGTTAGTATCGGGACAACCCTAAATGTGACCAATTCTTCCTCACCACGTTGTGCTTCAAACATTGCAGCTTCACTCAACCACAGATTTTTAAAAGCATTTCTGACATATTTGTGGCCTGGATTAGGTCTTCTCTTTTATTTTGCATGGTTATGGTTTAATATATTTCATACATATATAATGTGATACATCATGTAATAATTACATGTGTTCATTTCTCTTTACGTGTTCGAAAGGGAGTAGGAAGAAGCAATTCATAGCAAACCACTAACATATTTGTTCACTTCCTGTTCTGATCTTGTAATTGTAACAAACTTTACACCAATGAATACAACGGTTGTCTTCATAGTTAAGCCGGTCTTGATTCACTTATGAGATGAATAATATCTCATTGTCAACAAAGTTCAAGATGTTTAGCAAGATTCTTCTTCCTTGTACTTTGTGAACACTTGGAGTTTGAACCGCCTCTTAAACTGCATCATATTAGTGCATTGTTGAACTTTTTTCCTCAATCCATTCCATAGTTTAATTCTACATACTAATATGCTAAAGGTCTTAAGTGTTGTACGTGCATACAAATGTTTTAGATTAGGTTTTCCTCTTTTCTTTTGAGAATAATTGTTGTACATTCTTGGCTAGCAGGTTATAGTTTGCTTGGTACATACTTTTAGCTGTTTGCAAATGCACCAAATCATTGAGTTATAGCATTTTTGAGTCAATAAATAACGAGTTTGTATTAGAATAATTGTATCTAGGTTAGCACAAAACTTTGTGTTTCAATGAGTTCCGTCGAGTAGACAAAAGCTGTCTTTAATCCTACCAAGCAGAAGGCTTGTAAAACTCCACTGTGTAGGATGGGAAGCAACATGAAGGTGTTCTGTTTCTTTCATGTATTGTAATCAACAGAAAGATATTGTCTTGACCCGAGAACTACAAAAGCGGAGAGGAAGCAGGACCAGACTCCCCTCCAGGCGACCTTTTCTTTGAACTGTTTTACGACCTTTTCTGTGAACTGTTTACGACCTTTTCTGTGAACTGTTTACGACCTTTTCTTTGAGCTGTTCTGTAACCAAAGGCGATGGTTGTTTACGACCCCCGTCCCTTAGAAACAGCTGTTGCCATGTAATCAGGGAAAGTCCAAATAAAAGAGAAGGCGTACTATCTTTCGCCAGAGCATAGTGAGACACTGTACAGTGTCCAGGCGTCTCTCCTCAATTGAGCCAAATTGAATTCTGTCTCTGTTTAAATCCCTGTTTCTTGTCTTGTTTAATAGATGTCATCAGTGTTTGAACCTGACAGTTTGTATGTTCTCTACATTACATATTATTCTAGAGCAGGGGTCTCAGACACGTGGCCCACGGGCCAATTGCGGCCTGCAAGACGTTATTTTGCGGCCCGCACCTTAATATGAAAATGTTATGTTAGTGCGGCCCGCGAGTTTTATATGAATGGCGCTTGACGGCGTCATACTTGCCAACCCTCACGATTTTTCCTGGAGACTCCCGAATTTCAGGGCAACCATTCTGTCGAATGTCTGCCGATTTTCACCCAAACAACAATATTAAGGGCGTGCCGTGATGGCGCTGCCTTTAGCGACCTCCACAACCTGTACAAACAGCGTGCCAGCCCAGTTACATGTTGTATTTGGCTTCTGTACACACATGTAAGTGACTGCAAGACATACTTGATCAACAGCCACACAGGTCACACTGAGTGTGGCCCTATAAACAACTTTAACACTGTTACAAATATGCGCCACACTGTGAACCCACACCAAACAAGAATGACAAACACATTTCAGGAGAACATCCGCACCGTAACACAACATAAACACAACAGAACAAATACCAAGAATCCCATGGAGCCCTAACTCTTCCGGGCTACAATATACACCCCCGCTACTACCAAACCCCGCCCCCCCAACCCTGCCCCCCACACATCAACCCCCCACCCCACTCCATGCGTCGGTTGAGGTGGGCGTTAAAGGCAGTGCCATCACGGCACGCCCTTAATACTGTTGTCTAAGTTAAAATCGGGACAAATTCGGGAGAATGGTTGCCCCGGGAGATTGTCGGGAGGGGCACTGAAATTCGGGAGTCTCCCGGAAAAATCGGGAGGGTTGGCAAGTATGTTGCTAGGGCGGGATAGCCATTCAAAGAAGGTGAATTCATTAAAAAGTGCATGTTAGATTTTTTAAAGAAATCTTTTCTTGCGGCCCAGCCTCACCCAGTTTCTGCATCCAGTGGCCCCCAGGTAAATTGAGTTTGAGACCCTTGTTCTAGAGGATATTTTTTGTAACATGGTTAGTGAATGAAGCGTACTTTTGAATTATTTTCACACAAAAATATTTGTATTAAAGTGCACTATTTGTCTTATTATGGGCCTGCTGCATATTATTATTGCTCGTACTTCAAACTTGATTATAGTTCTGCACGTTTCTCTTACACTTAATACGTGACGAACCAGCCAACGAACCCCCACATATGTTATACCATCGGAAAGGTCTTGTTCGCACCGACAAGGGTACTTTAAGCTCGGAACATTTTGTGTTACCATGGCGACGCTATTCCGAAAACTAATCGCTATGGGGCAATTGAATAGGTACGCAACCGTTATAATGGCGAATATTTCCTGCAGAACGCTCCAACCTGTTCGGCGTGAAGTTGTTCAACAAATCCCACATCAACTGCTGTCATTGTGTAATGGTGGCAGGTTCATCTAACTAGAGTCCTATAACTTGGTACGTGACACAAGCTAACTGTTAGCATGCTAACAGCTAACATTAGCGTGCTAACTTTTTGAGCTAGTTTTGCAACCGTTTACACCAGAGTCATATAACTTGGTATGTGACATGTGTTAACTGTTAGCATGCAAACGATAAGTTAACTTAACTTTCATCGATTTTCGCGGCCATACACCTTAGAGTCATATCACTTGGTATATGAAACATGCTAACCGTTATCATGCTAACGTTTGCACGCATGCTAAATGTTAGCATTTTAATGCAAGCAAGCTAACGACCCCCTGCCAGAGGTCCAGGACACAGATAGGGGGAATTTTCTTGTTTTCTATTACTATGTTGTGGTGATCTATTAAGCTATTCACTTCCATTCCCAGGTAAAGGGTGAACAATAACAAAAAACCACAAAACGGCTAATCTTGATCGAGTCGCCCAACTTTTCGATGCACTTTCCTTTCAACACCTGCCTCGTCAATAACACATCCCCACATCGGTGAGAGATGTCAAAAAGGCGAGACGTACCAATACTGGCGTGCCACGGAATGCTAACAACACTCCTGTCAGCAGCTGAGAGAAGACGAACTCTGATTCATCTTGAACCGTCATCACGTGACATTGGTGACAACGCAATGCTGACAACACTGAGTGAGTACTGTATTGAAAACGACTGTAAAAGTGACTCTATGGGTGTTATTTCGTGTTTATAAGACTCTAGTTATGTACAAAAAAAAAGCGTATTTAGAAGCTATGAAACTGTTTTTATGCTTTATTTATGAAAATATTTAATGTATTAATTAGAGATGTCCGATAATATCGGCCGATAAATACTTTAAAATGTAATATCGGAAATGATCGGTATCAAAAAGTAAAATTAATGACTTTTTAAAACGCAGTATACTCTGGACTGAAGCTGTGTGCCTTCATTGTTTTTGTAGCTGTTGTTTTGAGGCATGTTTAAAAAATTTTTTTTAAATAATGCACTTTCTGAAAGTCAATTTATAGTATTTCCCATAGTTGTAGTGGGTATCAAGATGATCTCAGGGAGAGCATGTCCCAAATTCCAAGCTGCTGTTTTGAGGCATGTTAAAAAAAATAATGCACTTTGTGACTTCAATAATAAATATGGCACTTTTTTCCATAACTGGAGTTGAAGTTGTTCTCTTATTTTGGAAAACCTTGTTTTTGATTGATTGATTGAAACTTGTATTAGTAGATTGCACAACAAAGTACATATTCCGTACAATTGACCACTAAATGGTAACACCTAGGGATGTCCGATAATGGCTTTTTGCCGATATCCGATATTCCGACATTGTCCAACTCTTTAATTACCGATACCAATATCAACCGATACCGATATATGCAGTCGTGGAATTAACACATTATTATGCCTAATTTGGACAACCAGGTATGGTGAAGATAAGGTCCTTTTTTTTAAATATTAATAAAATAAAATAAGATAAATAAATTAAAAACATTTTCTTGAATAAAAAAGAAAGTAAAACAATATAAAAACAGTTACCGTATTTTTCGGAGTATAAGTCGCACCGGAGTATAAGTCGCACCTGCCGAAAATGCATAATAAAGAAGGAAAAAACCATATATAAGTCGCACTGGAGCCCGGCCAAACTATGAAAAAAACTGCGACTTATAGTCCGAAAAATACGGTACATAGAAACTAGTAATTAATGAAAATGAGTCAAATTAACTGTTAAAGGTTAGTACTATTAGTGGACCAGCAGCACGCACAATCATGTGTGCTTACGGACTGTATCCCTTGCAGACTGTATTGATATATATTGATATATAATGTAGGAACCAGAATATTAATAACAGAAAGAAACAACCCTTTTGTGTGAATGAGTGTAAATGGGGGAGGAAGGTTTTTTGGGTTGGTGCACTAATTGTAAGTGTATCTTGTGTTTTTTATGTTGATTTAATAATAGAAAAAAACAAAAAAATATAAAAAACGATACCGATAATTTCCGATATTACATTTTAAAGCATTTATCGACATCCCTAATAACACCCGAATAAGTTTTTCAACTTTTTTGAGTCGGGGTCCACGTTAATAAATTCATGGTAAAGTTACATTGTTTAATGCATCCAGCGGGGCATCACAACTGGCAAAAAAGCCATTATCGGACATCTCTAGAACCGTATTTTTCGAAGTATAAGTCGCACCGGCCGAAAATGCATAATAAAGAAGGAAAAAAACATATAAGTCGCACTGGAGTATAAGTTGCATTTTTGGGGGAAATTTATTTGATAAAAGCCAACACCAAGAATAGACATTTGAAAGGCAATTTAAAATAAATAAAGAATAAGAATAAGCTGGACAGGACAAAAAATAAAAAATAAAAAATTAAAAAATTTAATAAAATAAAATAAAATATATAAAGAATAGTGAACAGGCTGAATAAGTGTACGTTATATGAGGCATAAATAACCAACTGAGAAGGTGCCTGGTATGTTAATGTAACATATTATGGTAAGAGTCATTCAAATAACTATAACATATAGAACATGCTATACGTTTACCAAACAATCTGTCACTCCTAATCGCTAAATCCCATGAAATCTTATACGTCTAGTCTCTTACGTGAATGGGCTAAATAATATTATTTGATATTTTACGGTAATGTGTTAATAATTTCACACATAAGTCGCTCCTGAGTATAAGTCGCACCCCCGCCAAACTATGAAAAAAAACTGCGACTTATAGTCCGAAAAATACGATATTAATAATACAGTAATGCTACTTCGCATGAATTGGTTTAACACGGTCAAAGTCAAAGGTGACTGATGATGCACTTGAGGGGCCAATCTGTTCAATTCTTTCTTACTAAATCCATCGGAGCAGGCATTGATGGACCTGGCTGTTATTAAGCATGAATAATCAGGTAGGAATTAAGCTTTCCTTTTCTGGGTTGAATGACAACAGGCCCATCATCATGTGACAAAACACCACTTTTGCGTCTTACCTTTTAAAAGCCACCTCCCGTCTCTTACTGGCGCTTTCCTCTGTGCCCTTTGCTGGCTCTCACGCAAAAAGACAACATGACGTTATGGCTGCGCTTCATCCTCGCTTCAACTTAAATCCGATGAAGGAGATCCAAAAGCACCAGCATGGCAGCTAAAGGCGTACACGCACACAAGCAAAAAAAAAAAAAAAAAGTACTCCAGCTCTTTGTGCAGCTACTTTGCAACCCCTAAACTTGCATCGAACGCCATGTCCGAACCGAGCCCGACCACCACCGATGTGACCGCCGAGATTTGTATCAGCAGGCCTGCTGCTGCGGACACACAATGATGCACAAAAAGAGGGGAAAAAACGAGGAGGAGACTTCGGCATAATAAAGGCGTTAAAATGGGATATGGCTGGACCTACACCGCCCTCTGCCGGCTGTCTAGCGCCACTACAGCCTGCACCTGGTCTAATTATAATTATAATTATTATAATCATCATAATTATAATTTACTATTTTATTTATTTATTATCATTATTATTTTTTTTATAACTGCTGACATTATTTTCTTAATTTATAAATACTGACGTACATAATTTACTGACATATATATATTTTTTTACTTCATAATACTTACCCACATCATTTTTTTAAATGTTTAACTATAACTATTTAAATTACTTTTTAAATTTACAACTACTTACATCATTTTCCTAATTTATAACTTCGTTCATATTATTTTTTTTGCAGTTTATAACAACTTACATACACAATGTTCTAAATGTATAACTACTTAGATACATAATTTTTTTCTAATTAATAACTATAACTACTTACATTATTTTGTTAATTTATAACTACTTGCATACATGATTTTCTTGATTTAATACTACTTAAGTACATTATAGTTTTATAAATATAACTACTTACATTATTTTCTTAATTTATAACTGGTTGTAAACAATAATAATTGTATTACATTTATTTAAATAATTTTCATAATTTATAACTACTTACTTACGAATTTTCTTAATTTGTAACTACTTATATATATATATATATATATATATATATATATATATATATATATATATATATATATATATATATATATAAAACTATAACTACTGACATTATTTTCTTAATTTATAACTACTGACATATATTTTCTTTACTTCATAACACTTACCTACATCATTTTTAAAATGTAAAACTATAGCTACTTACATTATTTTTTAAATTTACAACTACTTTCATATATTATTTTTTGTAATTTATAACTACTTGCATACACAATTTTCTAAATGTATAACTACTTAGATACATCATTTTTTTCTAATTAATAACTATGACTACTTACATTATTTTTTTAATTTATAACTACTTACATACATAATTTTCTTAATTTATAGCTACTTAAATATATTATAGTTTTATAACTATAACTACTTACATTATTTTCTTAATTTATAACTGGTTGTAAACAATGACAATAATAATTGTATTTTATTGATTTAAAAAAAAATTCACAATTTAAAACTACTTACATACAAATTTTCTTAATTTATAACTACTTAGATATCTTTTTTTTTTCTAATTTATAACTATAACTACTTACATTATTTTCTTGATTTACAACTACTTACATAAATAATTTTCTTGATTCATAAAAATGTACCTACATAATTTACAAGTACTGACACACATTGTCTTTTAATTTATAACTACTTACATACATTTTTTAAATTTTTAACTAGTGAGATACATTAGTTTTTTCTATTTTTTAACTATATCTGTTCACATTATTTTCTTAATTTATAACTATTTAGATACATTATAGTTATATAACCGATACTACTTACATACACAGCTAAGCTGTCAATAAAGAACCAGAATAAATAAAGAAACAGGCTTAAAATACACTACTATACAATGTGTGATAAATGTCAATAATAGTTTGTCTTTTGCTGCAAAGTGCAAAAACAATGACACTGTGCAACATAACTATGAAAAGTATTTTTAAACCATATTCAACATATTTTTGGCCATAATTATGCATTTCCAATTATTAAAAGAGCTAAATGAACTAAAATGTTTATTTAAACGGATATTTCATATCATTTAGCTAAGAAAATATTCCATTTATAATTTTTAATTCCGATTTTATGGAAATTAATTACCACAGCGAATGTATAGTAATAACCAAGGATTTATTGAAAGTAGATGATACAAATACATTTGCATGTTTTGATATTAAATAAATATAATTTGGATTTACAGGGATGAAGGTACATTCTGTAACGTTTATAGTGATTTGTTTAATTTATAACTACTGACATACATACTGTTCTTAATTTATAACTGTAGTTACTCACATTTTCTTAATTTATGACTACTTACATAATTATTTTCTTAATTTACAAGCACTGACATTCACTATTTTTAAATTTATAACTACTTAGATACATTATTTTTTCTTATTTATAAACTACCTACATTATTTTCCTAATTTATAACTACTTACATATATAATTTTCTTAATTTATAACTACTTACTAAATGTTCTTAATTTATTACTATAACTACTCACATTTTTTAAAAATGTATAACTACTTACATCATTATTTTCTTAACTTATAAGTACTGACATTCATTATTTTTTTATTTATACTTACTTAGATACATTATATTTTCTTATTCACAACTATAATTAAATTTATAAGTTTTTTATTTTTTTATTTATAACTACTTACGTACATAATTTTCTTAATTTATAACTACTTAGATACATAATTTTTCCTAATTTATAATGATAGTTTGTCTTTTGCTGCAAAGTGCAAAAACAATGACACTGTGCAACATAACTATGAAGAGTTTTTTTAAAACCATATTCTACATATTTTTGGCCATAATTATGCATTTATTTAAACGGTTATTGTATATCATTTAGCTAAGAAAATATTAAATTTATAATTTTTATTTTTTATTTTATATAAATTAAGTATAGTAATAAACAAGGATTTATTGTAAGTAGATGATATAACATACATTTTCATCAGTTGCATGTTTTGATTCTAAATAAATATAATTTGGATTATGTAGTGATTTATTAAAGTGACAATATTTTTCATTTATGTCATGTTCTGTTATTGGAGCATTACATGTTACTGTCTCTTTAAGAGAATGCGTCTGGAGCACGACTCGGACGAAAGCTATTGAAGGTTTGATCCAACCAGTTTTCTTTACTGTCCTTTTTGCTGACAAAAAAAAAGATGTGGAATAAAACTATTTCTACTCTTTTTACTTTTACGCCAGCCTACTTGATATGTGATATTCATCATTATATGTGATAGCCAACCAACAATGAATTTTTGTTGCTAGCAGCAAGGCTAACAACTAGTTAGCAAGGTAATAACAATCTAAACTAGCTTTCCCTTTACATTTTTTTAGATATATATATATATATATATAAAGCCATTGTGAAAAAGCCTGGAAACAAATAGACCAAAGCTATGAATGTTTATTCAACAGTGTTTAGCTTATTTAGGCTGACCATACGTCCTCTTTTCGGCGGGTTTCTTAAATACCTCAAATGTCCGGCATTTTGAGTTAGGGTTGCGTGTATTTTCAATGTACGTCCAGGGTTAAGAAGGGGTTAAAAACAAAACAAATTGTGAAGGTGTGGTGAGGGAGGGGCAGAGACAGAGAGCGAGACAGTGGAGAGACAGACAGGACACAAGAGAGAAGCCGAAACGTAAATGCAACTTCACGGATGATTTGCGGGAAAAGTATCTGTGTTTTTGTCCTGGCCGTGACACATGGAAAGCAGAATGCACTGTGTGCAAAGCAGGAACGTATAAATCTGTGGCAAATAAAAAGGCCGACGATCTACAAGACAAGCCCATATCGACACTACAAAGCACAAAACAGCTGTGCAGGGCGAGAGCTCGTCTGCTGTTTTTTGTTTAAATTTAATTAACTTGTTTTGAGGCATTATTTATGTTTGGATTATATACAAGAGGTTATTTTGAATATTTCTACCTATGCACTTTTTTTTCCAAAACTGTGAATGTTACAGAATATAAGTGTGACTTATTTTGTTATACTGACAAGCAGTGTTGGCGTTAACACACTTTTTGTGTCTTTTTAACGCATTGAAATCAGAAAGGACGCAGATTTTTTTATTTTTTTATTTTTTTTTACCATTTGCGGCCCACAGCTAATGTTTTAAAGGCCCACGGCACATTCTAAAAATACTGTTAAAATAAACAAAAACATAACAAAAGTGAAATAAAAAAGCTTATTGGTGAAATATAATTTAGAAAAAGTTGCAATGTTGACTAATAAAACAAAGCTGTTTTTTTTTCTCTTTCAAACGGTCATTGCTCAAAACATAATATTGAATCAAAATCAATGTTATTATGAATTATTGACCTATCCAAGGCTCAAATTACTTCACATTAAATATTCCACTTTGAAAAATATTTTTGGTGGAAGATTTTGCATATTTTGTGTGTTTGCCATAAAAAAAACATAGTTTTGTTTGACAAAAAAGGGCAGAAAACAAACAAACAAACAAACAAAAAAAACATTAAAAAACTAAAACATTTTAAAATTGAAGTTGATGTAGACTCCAGAGATTTACGCGTTAAATATAAAAAGTATGTATGCCCTGGCACACCATTATCATCATTTCATGACCCAAGCAAAACACTTTTTACACGTTTATACTGAAATAAATACACCTACAACTTATTCAATACAAACATAGAAAAAACTACCAGCAGCGGTAAAGTTTAGATCCATGAAAGAAAGAAGAAAATGAATGAATGTTTATAACTGAATACATTTACATATGCATACACATTTGTTTTCTTTTGTATTATTTTTTTAATGAATGAAGTAACGTTTATGACAACCTTTTTCCAAAACACAATATAGAATGTGAGATATAACAGGATAATGCATACGTTTGTCATTTGTTTTCAAAACAAAAATGCTTTATTTAAATAAAGATATTATTTATAAAGCAAGTTGGAGTATCATTGGCAAATGTTCACCTAGTTCCGATCTTGACATGCATATATGTGTCCTCTTTTTGGGATTTCAGAATATGGTCAGCAACCTGCGGCTCTTTAGCGCTGGACCTCTTTCAGAGATGTGTGAAAATAGAAAAAAATGAAGAAAAAATATATATATATTTAAAAAAAATATATTTTCTGTAGGAGAACAAACCTTCCTAATTGTTAGAAATTCCACTGTTTATATTAAACATGCTTCACTGATGAGAGTATTTGGCAAGCACCCTTTTGTCCTACTCATTTCAGCGATCCTTGAACTCAACGTAGTTTGTTTACATGTATAAGTTTCTCCGAAGCTGCCACAGAAAGACGTGTTTTATGCCGCTCCTTCGTCTCATTTTGTCCACCAAACTTTTTATGCTGTGCGTGAATGCACAAAGGTGAGCTTTGTTGATGTTATTAAATTGTCGGAGTGCTAATCAAGCATATTTGGTCAGTGCATGGCTGCAAGCTAATTGATGCTAACATGTTATTTACACTAAATGTATGTACATATTGCATCATTATGCATTGTTTGTAGGTATATTTGAGCTCATTTAATTTCCTTAATGTTCTCTGTGTATTTAATTTATATTTACATGTCTCATGACACATTATCTGTATGTAATATTGGCTGCATTTCAGATAGTTGTTAGTGTGCCATGTTGTTCCAGACCACAGCAAACGTTACCCAGCTTGCAAAGATTGTAATAAATCCATTAGAAGAAGACAGCCTGCCGTTTCCTTAAACTTAGACACACACATTTATACCTTTGGCCATTCTGAGCCAGTCATTTCCAGAAGTTATCTCACCCTGTGAGAAGCCTCAATTTTACTAATGATTTCCAATGTTGCAAAATGTGTAGAATAAATATTAAAATACAACATTTTTGTCAATCTTTGATAGTAGGCTCATATAGACACGTACAGCATGTGTTGCCTTCATTATAACACTTATATAAGGCTCTTAATATTTTGCGGCTCCAAACATATATTTTTTGGTATTTTTGGTCCAATATGGCTCTTTCAACATTTTGGGTTGCCGACCCCTGGCCCTATAGCCTTATGACTGGCGAACGTTGACGACATTGTGGTCACGTGACGAGCCCAAGTCACGTTTTTAAACTAAAAAGCCAACTTACAGTGCACTTTGTTCTTCCCACCGCTAGGAGGCAGCGCCGCACAGCACACCGCCTTCTGTTCCTGGTCGTTCCAATGTGTCCTCTCATTGCACTTTCAGAGCGAATGACTCGCACGAACTGTAAGTAGACGTTCGAAACGGCACTTTTTTGAAGATAAACATGTATACTTTACATTTTTTTAATCATTGACTGAAGGTATATTTCTATTTTCAAGCACGCTTCAACTCCTAGTACCAAACTAACTTCTGCTTACGTAACAGAACGTGTTTTTTTCCCCCATAGACTTCTTATAAGTAGACACAGCATCGACCTACTGGCGCTGACGAGACGCGGGGCCGCCATCTTGGAGTGGTGATCCGCTCCACTCAGTGCAATTCATTTGGCAGAAGCAATGAACTGTCGGCGCATTTAATTAATCTCACCTCACTGATTTTCACGCAGTTTTTTGCCATACGTGTAGCTATGATAAAGGACACATGTTTTGGCGTGTTTTATTATTCATAGTTTGCTTAACAGTAATAGAATATTCTTATATGCTATAATTGACCAGACGTCCGAGATCAAAACTGGGGACATAATCCCAGAGAAGGAGGGAAAAAATGGTCAGCTATTTTTAAGTTGAAGAAACAATATGATTAGGTTATATATACATGCGTATATCCTACATAAACAATGTATGAATACATTAGATATCTATAGCACCTCCAAAACCCTCAAATCTAGACTCCAAACATCCCAGAACAAGCTAGTCAGATTACTTCTAGACCTCCACCCCAGATCCCACCTCACTCCTACCCACTTCTCCAAAGTGGGCTGGCTCAGGGTGGAGGACAGAGTAAAACAACTTGCACTGAGCCTCGTCTATAAAATCCGCTACACATCCCTGATACCGAAGTACATGTCAAACTACTTCTTTAACGTAAATGACCGCCATAACCACAACACCAGAGGGAGCGCCACTAACCACGTTAAACCCAGATTCCGATCTAACAAAGGTCTTAACTCATTCTCTTTTTATGCCACATCAATGTGGAATGCGCTCCCAACAGGTGTAAAAGAAAGGGCATCTCTATCCTCCTTCGAAACCGCACTAAAAGAACACCTCCAGTCAACTTCAACCCTAAACTAACACCCTCCCGTCCTCATCATACCTCTTCGGATTGTAAATAATCAAATGTAGACACTTTTCCTTATACTTTCTGATCTCTCTCTCTCTGTGTCCACTACTTGCTGTACATATCCTACCAAGTCAGTCCTACACTGTTCCAATGTCCATTTCTCTGATGATACAATTGTTGATGACTGAAGTGTTGATACCAACCAATCCTAAACCCCCCCTCCCTCCATATCCCACACCCCGGATTGTAAATAATGTAAATAATTCATTGTATATACTCTGATGATTATCTTGTGTGATGACTGTATTATGAAAATAGTATATATCTGTATCATGAATCAATGTGGACCCCGACTTAAACAAGTTGAAAAACTTATTGGGGTGTTACCAATTAGTGGTCAATTGTACGGAATATGTACTTCACTGTGCAATCTACTAATAAAAGTTCCAATCAATCAATCAATATATATCTTAGTTGCTGCAGCAGCAGAGAGTTTATTCTGTCTTGACACTTTGTATTGATATTTTGTATTATATTCTTCCCTTAAATGATCATGTCTACAGTTATTGTTTTATATGTATTTTTTTATGTATGTCGCTTTGGATAAAAGTGTCTGCCAAATACTTAAACATAAACATATATAAACACCTGAAAGTCTTCATATCAGCTAAAACCACCAATCTGTTTCACTGGATTCAGAATAAAACCAAATTCTGTTTTACCCAACAATGTCAGTATTTCAATATTGTTACTTGAAGCTAGATTACATTTAGACTTGTATAATACTGTATAGCCACTGTCCATCTGATTGTCTAGTTAGCTAACATATATTAACCACCCCAACCCCCTACACAATCAGGACTGTGGTCCTAACTTTTACCCCTGTTGGCTTTTACAATCTTTATCTTCATCATTTATTTCAAATTTATGTTATTCAAGTATGACATGTTTAAATTTAATTAATTTCATTGACAAGCAATTGGGGAGGAGATCTTGCCCCAAGTGGAGGAGTTCAAGTACCTCGGAGTCTTGTTCACGAGTGAGGGAAGAGTGGATCGTGAGATCGACAGGCGGATCGGTGCGGCATCTTCAGTAATGCGGACGCTGTATCGATCCGTTGTGGTGAAGAAGGAGCTGAGCCGGAAGGCAAAGCTCTCAATTTACCGGTCGATCTACGTTCCCATCCTCACCTATGGTCATGAGCTTTGGGTTATGACCGAAAGGACAAGATCACGGGTACAAGCGGCCGAAATGAGTTTCCTCCGCCGGGTGGCAGGGCTCTCCCTTAGAGATAGGGTGAGAAGCTCTGTCATCCGGGGGGAGCTCAAAGTAAAGCCGCTGCTCCTCCACATCGAGAGGAGCCAGATGAGGTGGTTCGGGCATCTGGTCAGGATGCCACCCGATCGCCTCCCTCGGGAGGTGTTTAGGGCACGTCCGACCGGTAGGAGGCCACGGGGAAGACCCAGGATACGTTGGGAAGACTATGTCTCCCGGCTGGCCTGGGAACGCCTCGGGATCCCCCGGGAGGAGCTGGACGAAGTGGCTGGGGAGAGGGAAGTCTGGGCTTCCCTGCTTAGGCTGCTGCCCCCGCGACCCGACCTCGGATAAGCGGAAGAAGATGGATGGATGGATGGATGACAAGCAATTCTATTATGGTCATACTCTTGTTTGCTGGCGGCTACGATTTCAGTACTATTGAAGATCTTTGCTCCTTCTCAACTCTGTGGTAATATTCTTTTCACAAAATACAAACAATAGTACGTTAATGTTAAATCTTCCTTGTGAAAAGTAATCCCCCGATTACTATTTTCAACAGTCTGCTCATTTGAGCGGGAAAACGCTGAACACCATCTTTGTTTTCTACCTGTCAACTGTCAGTTTAGGCTGCTCGTCACCACTTCAAGATGGCGGACGAATTTCTCGCGTCACAGCAGCCAATGCTACGTCTACTTATAAGATGTCTATGGTTTTTTTTAGGGATGTCCGACAATGGATTTTTGCCGATATCCGATATTCCGATATTGTCCAACTCTTTAATTACCGATACCGATATCAACCGATACTGATATACACAGTCGTGGAATTAACACATTATTATGCCTAATTTGGGCAACCGGGTATGGTGAAGATAAGGTCCTTTTTTTAAATATTAATAAAATAAAATAAGATAAATAAATAAATAAAAAATTCTTGAATAAAAAAGAAAGTAAAACAATATAAAAACAGTTACATAGAAACTAGTAATTAATGAAAATGAGTAAAATTAACTGTTAAAGGTTAGTACTATCAGTGGACCAGCAGCACGCATTGGTATGATCTTCTGTCATACCAATGCTGTGTGCTTACGGACTGTATCCCTTGCAGACTGTATTGATATTTATCGATATATATTGTAGGAACCAGAATATTAATAACAGAAAGAAACAACCCTTTTTGTGTGAATGAGTGTAAATGGGGGAGAGAGGTGCACTAATTGTAAGTGTATCTGGTGTTTTTTATGTTGATTTAATAAAAAAAAACAAAAAAAAACGATACTGATAATTTAAAAAAAAACGATACCGATAATTTCCGATATTACATATTTTAAAGCATTTATCATCTCTAGTTTTTTTCACCAAACGTATCAAACAAAAAAGGAAGTTATTAATGGTATCTGGTAAACGATAATTACCGTATTTTTCGGAGTATAAGTTGCACCGGAGTATAAGTCGCACCTGCCGAAAATGCATAATAAAGAAAGAAAAAAACATATATAAATCGCACTGGAGCCCGGCCAAACTATGAAAAAAAACTGCGACTTATAGTCCGAAAAATACGGTAACTGTTATGGAACTGTGAAGAAGGCATGAAAAAGTGTCCTGAGTTTGTATGTTTTATTATTATTGTTACCTTTTAATGTTAGCCCTGAGTCATACGCTATTGACTAATGAAGCGCACCCTGACATGGTCACGTGACCTCCATAGTGGCATGACGTCATGCGTTTTTTTTTCATTAATGATTGTGCAAGAAACCATTCAGTTTTTTTTGGGTTTTTTTAATTGCTTAACCCCAGTGGGACATGTCACTGGTGACGCCACCGCCTCCCGCCTCCCGCCCCCTGCAAACCCACTTCCACACACTCCCCTTTTCCCCCGACGTGACGAGACAAGGAGGACATCCTTATGGACGCATGCATAAAAAGCCGGCAAGAAAAAAGTTGTGGCCTAGTGTCGTCGCCTCCAGGCTGCACGGGGAGGGGGCCGCTTGACTGACACCAAACCACCAGAAGAGAGGAAGGAGCGCTCCCATCTCGCTCCTATCTCACTCGGCTTCAGCCAGCGCCAAGAGAAGACATGTTGGTGTCCAACTTCCACACTCATAGCATCTAAATCCAACATAGCGATAGGACGACTTTATGTTTTTTGCTCTTTTTTTTTTGCAGGAAAATGTCCAGTAAAGCCACTCTAGTCTTCCTCATTTACGGAATAATCTGGCATCACAGCTGGGGGCTTGGCTTTCCCAGTGTGAGGTAGGTGCGGATTTGAACTCAGCCTCCTGAGAAACGGCGTCCTCTGCAGTGGACATTTGTTTGTGGTCTACTTCTTGTGTCAGAGTTACAAGATTCCAGGAAAAAAAAAAATGTCTAGAGAGAGCAAAGTTTGTTTGTTTAGGTTTTCAATATTTCTCCAGATTGGACAGTGAAGTTTACGACGAGGATGGACGTTCTCTTCCCTCCGTGGACTACGACAGAGAGCAGCCGGACGTGAGAAGTTCTCCATCGGTGACCGACGTCTACTCGTTGTACTACCCGCCAGAGAAAAGGTACTCTAATGCAGTGTTTTTCAACCTTTTTTGAGCCAAGGCACATTTTTTTCATAATACGTAGGCACACCACCAGCAGAAAAGGTTAAAAAATGAAACTCCACCAGGTTGTCGTGCCTTATTTTGAGTTTGTTGTTGTTTCCTGTGTGTATTGCTTTAGTTCCTGTCTTGCGCTGTTATTTTGGTGACCCTTCCTGTTTTGTTGGTGTTCTCCTGTAGCAGCTTCACGCCTTCCTGCTTTGTTTTCGCAATCAAGACTATTTAAGTTGTGCGTACGCTACCCTTCTTTGAGGGGACATTGTTGATTGTCATGGCATGTCTTTGCTCCACACGCTGTAAGTTTTTGCTGTCGTCCAGCATTCCGTTTTTGTTGACTTTGTAGCCAGTTAAAGTTAAAGTCCCAATGATTGTCACACACACACTAGGTGTGGTGAAATTTGTCCTCTGCATTTGACCCATCCCCTTGTTCACCCCCTGG
The DNA here is from genome assembly GCF_033978685.3 of Nerophis lumbriciformis. NCBI lineage: Eukaryota > Metazoa > Chordata > Actinopteri > Syngnathiformes > Syngnathidae > Nerophis > Nerophis lumbriciformis. Next base: position 14,446,613 of record NC_084554.2, read on the forward strand.
GAGGTGAGGGGAGCAGTGGGCGCAGCATTTTTGGTGATTTAACCCCCAATTCCAACCCTTGATGCTGAGTGCCAAGCAGGGAGGTAATGGGTCCCATTTTTATAGTCTTTGGTATGACTCGGCCGGGGTTTGAACTCACAACCTACCGATCTCAGGGCGGACACTCTAACCACTAGGCCACTGAGTACCGGTAGGTTTCCTAGCGGGACTTGCCTTTTGTTGATTTTTGGTTTAAGCGTTACATGCCTTTTTACCTGCACGCTGTCTCCCGCTGTGCTCTGCCTATTGGGATCACGACAAACCATCCTCGACGCGTTCCGACTTCTACAAAGCAATGAACCACCTGCTGCTACCTACTGATATGGAGTATTACACGGTTACCCTGCCAAGCTCTAGACAGCACAGGCACTAAAAACGGCACATTATTATGATTATTGATTTGCAAAAAATATTTTTTGGACCAATTAGATGAAGTTGCATAATTTCCCACGGCACACAGTGGTTGAAAATCACTGCTCTAATGCACCGCCTGTGTCACGACCTGAAAGTATCAATCAATCATCAATAATGCGTTCGATTGTCTCTCTATTGGACGAAACATAAACAGGACGTGATTACATTTTCAACAATGCGTCAATCAAAATCAAATCCGAAAGGCTGCAGACTCCCAGTTGCGTTCAAACTCTGTGGTAATTGTCATTATCTGTGTGTGTGTGTGTGTGTGTGTGTGTGTGTGTGTGTGTGTGTGTGTGTGTGTGTGTGATCCCAGACTGGAGAGACATGCAGACGGCATGTTTAATAAAGCATACAGGAAAGCACTGGGTCAGTTATCAGCCAGGAAGTATCTTCATTCTCTCATGGCAAAACGTATTGGGTAAGAGCGTCTTCTTTATGCCACAGTACTCGTCTCACACACTTAAATTACTACTCTGTACTTGCGTTTGTTTTTTGTTATTGTCCTCTTCTGTCATACCATCCTGTTATTTCCTAAATTCATAACTACTTAGGGACCCTATTCTTAACCATGACTACTGAAGTACATTGTTTCCCTGATTGAACCTAATCTCCATGATAAACTACTTACATGCATATTTTTCCCAATTCATAAGTACTTATGTACCCTATTTAATTAATCATAACAAATCATAACATAGATTATTTAATTCATAAGTACGTTATTTATTTCCTTACCTACATTATTCCCTAACTCAAACTGTAACTACTTGCAAAATTATTTCCTTAATATATAACTACTTGCATACATTTCCTTATTCCTAACGACTTATCTTCATGATATCCTTAATCATAGCTACTTACATATGTTTCCTTACTTGCATACATTTCCTTAATTCATAACTACTAAAACACAATATTCTCCAAATTCATAGGTACTTATGTACATTATTTCCTTGGTTCGTAACTACTTATGTACATGATTTCCTTAATCATAGCTACTTACATAAATTTTTCCTTACTTGCATACATTTCCTTAATTCATAACTACTAAAACACAATATTCTCCAAATTCATAGGTACTTATGTACATTATGTCCTTGGTTCGTAACTACTTATGTACATGATTTCCTTAATCATAGCTACTTACATACATGTTTCCTTACTTGCATACATTTCCTTAATTCATAACTACTAAAACACAATATTCTCCAAATTCATAGGTACTTATGTACATTATTTCCTTGGTTCGTAACTACTTATGTACACGATTTCCTTAATCATAGCTACTTACATACATTTTTCCTTACTTGCATACATTTCCTTAATTCATAACTACTAAAACACAATATTCTCCAAATTCATAGTTACTTATGTACATTATTTCCTTGGTTCGTAACTACTTATGTACAGTACATGATTTCCTTAATCATAGCTACTTACATACATTTTTCCTTACTTGCATGCATTTCCTTAATTCATAACTACTAAAACATAATATTCTCCAAATTCATACTTACTTATGTACATTATTTCCTTGGTTCGTAACTACTTATGTACAGTACATGATTTCCTTAATCATAGCTACTTACATACATTTTTCCTTACTTGCATACATTCCCTTAATTCATATTTACTAAAACACAATATTCCCCAAATTCATAAGTACTTATGTACATTATTTCCTTGGTTCGTAACTGCTTACGTACCTTATTTCTTTCATCATAATTTACATACCTTATTTCATTCAGAATAAATATAAGATATTTGTTTAATTTACAACTATTTATGTTGCATTTACATTATTTCTTTACTTACATTTCCTCAATCATAACTATTTACACACCTTTTATATTTAATTATAACTACTTGCTTGCCTTTTTTCTTTACTTACATTGTTTTTTCATAATCTATAACTAGTTACATACATTTTTTCCTTAATCATAACTACTGACGTACCCTTTTCCTTAATTCATAATAACTTACATACATTGTTTTTTTATTCATAACTCCTTATAAACATTTTCTTAATTCATAAATTACTTACATACATTATTTCTTTGATTTAGAACTTCTTACATACATTATTTATTTTATTCATAACTACTTCCTTACTTTCCTTAATTTATAACTACTTACATACGTTATTGCCTCAATTTATAACTACTTACATAATGTTCTTAATTTATAAATACTGACATACATAATGTTCTTAATTTATAACTATAACTACTCACATTATTTTCTTAATATATAACTACTTACATAATTATATTTTTAATTTATAAGTACTGACATTCGTTATTTTTAAATTTATAACTACTTAGATACATTATTTTTTCTTATTTATAACTATTACTACCTACATTATTTTTTTAATTTATAAGTACTGACATTCATTGTTTTTTTAATTTATAACTACTTAGATACATTATTTTTTCTTATTTATAACTATAACTACCTACATTGTTTTCCTAATGTATAACTACTTACATATATACTGTTCTTAATGTATAACTACTTACAGAATTTCCTAATTTATAACTGTAACTACTCACATTTTCTTAATTTATAACTACTTACATAATTATTTTCTTAATTTATAACTACTTAGATACATTATTTATAACTATAACTACTTACATTATTTTGTTAATGTATAACTACAAATAATTTTCTTAATTTATAGCTACTAAAATACATTAAAGTTTTATAACTATAACTACTTACATTATTTTCTTAATTTACAACTGGTTGTAAACAATGACAATAATAATTGTATTTTATTTATTTAAATAATTGTCATAATTCACAACTACTTACATACAACTGTTCTTAATTTATAACTACGTTTTCAAATTTATAACTATAACTGCTTAATTTATTTTCTTAATTTACAACTACAACTGCATCATTTTCTTGACATATAACTACTTACATATATTATGTTTTTACTTTATAACACTTACCTACATAATTTTCTAACTTTATAACTACCTGGATACCGGTACATTATTTCTTTCTAATTTATAACTATAAGTACTTACATTATTTTCTTAATTTATAACTACTCACATACATCGGCGGTATAGCTCGGTTGGTAGAGCGGCCGTGCCAGCAACTTGAGGGTTGCAGGTTCGATCCCCGCTTCTGCCATCCTAGTCACTGCCGTTGTGTCCTTGGGCAAGACACTTTACCCACCTGCTCCCAGTGCCACCCACACTGGTTTAAATGTAACTTAGATATTGGGTTTCACTATGTAAAGCGCTTTGAGTCATTAGAGAAAAAGCGCTATATAAATATAATTCACTTCACTTCACATCATTTTCTTGATTAATAACACTGTACCTACATCATTTACCTAATTTATAAGTACTGACACACATTATTTTTTAATTTATAACTACTTACATACATTTTCTTGATTTACAACTACTTAGATACATTATAGTTATAAAACTAAAACTACTCACATTATTTTCTTAATTTATAATAGGTTGTAAACAATTACTAATATACTCATTTACTCAATTCATAACTACTTACCGTATTTTTCGGACTATAAGTCGCAGTTTTTTTTCATATTTTGACTTATAGTCAACGACTTATGTGTGAAATTATTAACACATTACCGTAAAATCTCATTCACGTAAGAGACTAGACGTATAAGATTTCATGGGATTTAGCGATTAGGAGTTGTTTGGTAAACGTATAGCATGTTCTATATGTTATAGTTATTTGAATGACTCTTACCATAATATGTTACGTTAACATACCAGGCACGTTCTCAGTTGGTTATTTATGCCTCATATAACGTACACTTATTCAGCCTGTTGTTCACTATTTTTTATTTATTTTATTTTTTATTTATTTTTTATTTATTTTTTTTATTTTTTTTAAAATTATTATTATTATTATTATTTTTTTTTTTGTCCTGTCCAGCTTATTCTTATTCTTTATTTATTTTAAATTGCCTTTCAAATGTCTATTCTTGGTGTTGGGTTTTATCAAATACATTTCCTCAAAAAATGCGACTTATACTCCAGTGCGACTTATATATAATAATAATAATGAATTGCATTTGTAACGCACTTTACATTTGTTAAAATCTCAAAGTGCTATAAAAATAAAAATAGAAAGTAAGAATATATAATAAAAAATTTAAATAGAAATGAAATCATGACACACAAACAGAAACATTGATAAAAATAGAAATAAAAAGCATGAAAGCACTGGATAAAAACAGATAAGCAAGCAGTGCATTTAAAAACAAGAAGGCAGAGAAATTAGGTCAAAGCTGTATATATGTTTTTTTCCTTCTTTATTATGCATTTTCGGCTGGTGCGACTTATACTCCGGAGCGACTTATATTCCGAAAAATACGGTACATACATCATTTTCTTCATTTATAACTAGCTACATACGTTGTTTCCTTCATTCACGACTGCTTAAGTACATTATTACTACCTTAATGTACCAAAAAGATTGAAACATATCTATCTCCCTACCACTTAGTCCCTTGTTGTTGTTTTTTTTTCCATTTTCTTACGTACTATTTATCATTTAAACTGAATATTGTTATCTCAGGAACTTGAATGTTTTCCATAATATGCAGACTATTGATGTGGATGTGTGCACATGCGATAGTGATGGTGGTCTTTCTTTCTCCTCCTGCACCACCCGCCCCTACACACTCGCACACAGCGGGAAGGCGACGGACGAGAACTGGGAGCCTCTGTCCAAGCGACACTCGGACGGCATCTTCACGGACAGCTACAGTCGCTACCGGAAGCAGATGGCAGTGAAGAAGTACCTGGCGGCGGTGCTGGGGAAAAGGTATAGACAGAGAATTGGAAGGAAAGGACGCTGGCTGACATATTTGTAGAAGAACAACAAAAAGCTTCCTTGTTTGCGCGTCCCCCAGATGAAGTCATCTCCAGAGCAGCTTTTGTGTTCCTTAACGTGTCCTTTATTCATGAGTTATGTCCTAGGGAAGCCGTTAAATGATATTTTCATAATAATCTTGTTTTGTTTTGGGAAAACCTGCAAGTGATGGAAGACACTGTGCCTGTGCGAAGGAGGACATGAATAAGACTCCAGTTGTCTCTGTCCACAACAGACATGAAGACGTAGCTTTCCATCGTGCGCTACAAGACTTAGACTTTGATGCCCTCCCAGACGGGGAGGACTTGGAGGCTTTTTTGCGGGACTGGCTCAAACGCGTCTTCCCCAAGTTCCCGGTGAGTTTTGGTCTCTCGACCATGAGGCGTTTGGCCAGAGGAGTCTTGTGCCTCTCCTTCTTCTTCTTCTCCCCTTTTTTCCTCGCACCGTCAATTCTTGTCAGCCCAAAATCCCTCAACGATGCTCCTGTCACTCTGTCGAAAACCCCAAATCTGGCACGCCAGGTGCGTTTGGGGGCCTTTCTCGCCTTTTTCTTCCGTGAATGTTGACAAAGTCAGCTTAGGCTTTGTCAGGTGCCAATCTTGTGTTTCTGTGCTTGGAAACCAAACCTAAGAAGGACGAACACGCAGCAACGTCCGAAGGCTCCAAACACAGAAATGATCAAAAAACACCGTCAAAAATATGTTGAAAATATGGCAAATAAAAAATTGCTGCAAATACCAAAAACACTGAAATGACCTTCATGGAAACAAATGCTGCAATAAGTCATTGATTGATTGATTGAGACTTGTATTAGTAGATTGCACAGTACAGTACATATTCCGTACAATTGACCACTAAATGGTAACACCCCAATAAGTTTTTCAACTTGTTTAAGTCGGGGTCCACGTTAATCAATTCATGGTAAATTCATACATGTTGTCAACAATGTAGGCTACCAGGAATTAGATGGAGCCCGTGCTAGCTCTGCTAACTTCCTCCCTTACTTCCTGGTAGCCTGCCTAACTTCTTGGTAGCCTGGCTAACTTCCTCTCTTACTTTCTGGTAGCCTGGCTAACCTCTTGGTAGCCTGGCTAACTTCCTCCCCTATTTCCTGGTAGCCTCCCTAACTTCCTCCATTACTTCCTGGTAGCCTGCTTAATTTCCTCCCTTACTTCCTGGTAGACTGGCTAACTTCCTCCCTTACTTCCTGGTAGCCTGCCTAACTTCCTCTCTTACTTTCTGGTAGCCTGGCTAACTTCCTCCCCTATTTCCTGGTAGCCTCCCTAACTTCCTCCATTACTTCCTGGTAGCCTGCCTAACTTCCTGGTAGCCTGGCTAACTTCATCCCTTACTTCCTGGTAGCCTGCTTAATTTCCTCCCTCACTTCCTGGTAGACTGGCTAACTTCCTCCCTTACTTCCTGATAGCCTGGCTAACTTTGTCCCTGATTTCCTGGTAGCCTCCCTAACTTTTTAGTAGCCTTCCTAACTTCCTGATAGCCCGCCTAAAGTCCTCCCTAATTTCCCGATTTACTGATAGCCTGCCTAACTTCCTCCCTAACTTCCTGGTAGCCTCCCTAACTTTTAAGCAGCCTTCCAAACTTCCTGGTAGCCTGCCTAACTTCCTACCTAATTTCCAGCTTTCGTGGTAGCCTCCCTAACATTTTAGCAGCCTTCCTAACTTTCTGGTAGCCCGCCTAAGTTCCTCCCCAATTTCCCGATTTCCTGGTAGCCTGCTTAACTTCCTGGTAGCCTGCCTAACTTCCTCCCTAATTTCCCGATTTCCTGGTAGCCTGCCTAACTTCCTTTCTAACTTCCTGGTAGCTTCCCTAACTTTTTAGCAGCCTTCCTAACTTCCTAAATGCCCGCCTAACTTCCTCCCTAACTTCCTGGTAGACTGCCTAACTTCCTCCCTAACTTCCTGGTAGCTTCCCTAACTTTTTAGCAGCCTTCCTAACTTTCTAAATGCCCGCCTAACTTCCTCCCTAACTTCCTGGTAGTCTGCCTAACTTCCCACCTAACTTCCTGGTACCCTCCTAACTTCCTGGTAGCCCACCTAATTTCCAGATTTCCTGGTACCCTCCCTAACTTTTTAGCAGCCTTCCTAACTTCCTGGTAGCCCACCTAAGTTCCTCCCCAAGTTCCCAATTTCCTGGTAGCCTGTCTAACTTCCTGGTACCCTCCCTAACTTTTTAGCAGCCTTCCTAACTTCCTGGTAGCCCGCCTAACTTCCTCCCTAATTTCCCGATTTCCTGTTAGCCTGCCTAACTTCCTGGTACCCTACCTAACTTTTTAGCAGCCTACCTAACTTCCTGGTAGCCCGCCTAAGTTCCTCCCCAATTTCCTGGTAGCCTGCCTAACTTCCTGGTACCCTCCCTAACTTTTTAGCAGCCTACCTAACTTCCCGGTAGCCCGCCTAACTTCCTCCCTAATTTCCCGATTTCCTGGTAGCCTCCTTAACTTTTTAGCAGCCTTCCTAACTTCCTAAATGCCCACCTAACTTCCTCCCTAACTTCCTGGTAGTCTGCCTAACTTCCTCCCTAACTTCCTGGTACCCTCCCTAACTTTTTAGCAGCCCTCCTAACTTCCTGGTAGCCCGCCTAATTTCCCGTTTTCCTGGTACCCTCCCTAACTTTTTAGCAACCTTCCTAACTTCCTGGTAGCCCGTCTAAGTTCCTCCCCAATTTCCCAATTCCCTGGTAGCCTGCCTAACTACCTGGTAGCCTGCCTAACTTCCTGGTACCCTCCCTAACTTTTAAGCAGCCTTCCTAACTTCCTGGTAGCCTGATAACTTCCTGCCTAATTTCCAGGCTTCCTGGTAGCCTGCCTAACTTCCTGGTAGCCTGCCTAACTTCCTGGTACCCTCCCTAACTTTTTAGCAGCCTTCCTAACTTCCTGGTAGCCCGCCTAACTTCCTCCCTAATTTCCCGATTTCCTGTTAGCCTGCCTAACTTCCTGGTACCCTACCTAACTTTTTAGCAGCCTACCTAACTTCCTGGTAGCCCGCCTAAGTTCCTCCCCAATTTCCTGGTAGCCTGCCTAACTTCCTGGTACCTTCCCTAACTTTTTAGCAGCCTTCCTAACTTCCTGGTAGCCCGCCTAACTTCCTCCCTAATTTCCCAATTTCCTGTTAGCCTCCTTAACTTTTTAGCAGCCTTCCTAACTTCCTAAATGCCCACCTAACTTCCTCCCTAACTTCCTGGTACCCTCCCTAACTTTTTAGCAGCCCTCCTAACTTCCTGGTAGCCAGCCTAATTTCCCGTTTTCCTGGTACCCTCCCTAACTTTTTAGCAACCTTCCTAACTTCCTGGTAGCTTGCCTTAGTTCCTCCCCAATTTCCCAATTCCCTGGTAGCCTGCCTAACTACCTGGTAGCCTGCCTAACTTCCTGGTACCCTCCCTAACTTTTAAGCAGCCTTCCTAACTTCCTGGTAGCCTGCCTAACTTCCTGCCTAATTTCCAGGCTTCCTGGTAGCCTGTCTAACTTCCTGGTAGCCTGCCTAACTTCCTGGTACCCTCCCTAACTTTTTAGCAGCCTTCCTAACTTCCTGGTAGCCCGCCTAACTTCCTCCCTAATTTCCCGATTTCCTGTTAGCCTCCCTAACTTCCTGGTACCCTACCTAACTTTTTAGCAGCCTACCTAACTTCCTGGTAGCCCGCCTAAGTTCCTCCCCAATTTCCTGGTAGCCTGCCTAACTTCCTGGTACCCTCCCTAACTTTTTAGCAGCCTTCCTAACTTCCTGGTAGCCCGCCTAACTTCCTCCCTAATTTCCCGATTTCCTGGTAGCCTCCTTAACTTTTTAGCAGCCTTCCTAACTTCCTAAATGCCCGCCTAACTTCCTCCCTAACTTCCTGGTAGTCTGCCTAACTTCCTCCCTAACTTCCTGGTACCCTCCCTAACTTTTTAGCAGCCCTCCTAACTTCCTGGTAGCCCACCTAATTTCCCGTTTTCCTGGTACCCTCCCTAACTTTTTAGCAACCTTCCTAACTTACTGGTCGCTTGCCTAAGTTCCTCCCCAATTTCCCAATTTCCTTGTAGCCCGCCTAACTTCCTCTCAAATTTTTTGATAGCCTGGCTAACCTCCTTGTAACCTAGGTAACTTCCTCTCTAACTTCCGCTTAGCCTTCCTGACTTCCTGGTAGCCTGGCTCACTTCCTGGTAGCCTGCCTAACTGCCTCCCTAATTTCCCGATAGCCTGGCTAACTTCCTCCCTAACTGCCTAACTACCTCCTTTATTTCCTGGTAGCCTGGCTAACTTCCATGTAACCTAGCTAACTACCTCCCTAACTTCCAGGTAGCCTGACATACTTCCTGGTAGCCTAACTAGCATTCATATGGCCTCCTTAACTTCCTGTTAGTCTCCCTACATTCCCAGGAGCTTCCACAACGTCCTAGTAGCCTGTCGAACTTCCTTGTAACTTAGCTGATTTCCGTGAACTTGCAGCATTTCTCTCATACGGTTGTTTTTGGCATTTGTGTGCACATGTTTGCTGCATTTTCCTATGTGTGTGTTTGTCTCTTTTTGGTTTTGGAATTTGGATCTTTCCTGTGTTGGCGGCGTCAGGACGTTGCTGCAGTCGCTCGCCTTCTTCTGTTTTCTCCGTGTCTCTCCGCCCATCACCAAGTATCCATCTTTTGAAAAAGCAACATGAGCTAAAAGTGATGCAGTGCCACTCCACTTCTGTAAGTGGCAGCAAAGCATCAATCCCAGATTTGGACGAATGCTTCTTCTGGTGTTGTGTACTTGTTGGTGGAGGTCGGGAAGAAAAAGGATGCTTGTCACATGGTTGTTTCTGCATGGGGAACTTGGCGGTGGTCCACGTTTGTCTCCTTGTGTCACATGACTGATGTACAAATGATTAAAAAAAAAAAGAAAAGAAAGCGCGTGCATGAAGCGCACGCACCGCTGATTCTTCTCTTCCATGCAAAATGGTGGCCAATGTTTTGTGACTTCCTGTTGAATTGTGCACGGCCGAAGCAGGAGAAGGACGGCGCGATGCAAGGACGTTGAACGAGGAGGGACGAGAAGTAAGTGGGGTGCAAATGAGGAAAGTAGCGGGCCATGGCTGATCGTTTCTGTTTTTCATGTCGCACTCTTCTCCAGGCTTTGCGACGCACGGAGCACTTTGTGGCTGCGGTGCTTTGCATCGGCTTTTTTTTTTGTCTTTTTTTCTCCAATGGAAATGGCCATGAATGACGGCTATTTAGTGGCCCTAAGATGCTGCACATCGTCGGCTTACACCCCCCTAACCTTTGTGCTCGTTGGACAGTGGAACTTCTTTTATTTCTGTTCTTTTTCTTGTGAGACGCCTGCAACTTGTGTACGATAACCACACAGCCAATAGCCTTACAAAAAAAAAAAAAAAAAATCATGCATAAATATGTATTTATGACAGGAAGTGATTCTTATAGTTAGGACTGAGTGTCAAGTCAATAAATGTTCCAAAATAAAATGTTGATTTCTTTGAATAAATTTTTGTAAACAACAAAAAATGGTATTGTGTGCAGTATGTAATGTTTGGTAGCCCAGTGAAAATGTTTCCCAAACCATAAGAGCTTATAAAATTGTCTCGTTTCCATGGTAACGCAGAGGCTTTCACAACCTAACACTGACTCCAGTTGGCCTGCGACCCTTTGCCTCGCTTCAAGTCACACATAAAAGTACATTGACGTGTTTGTGGACACAAGCTTGCACAACTTCTAAATACAACTGGTCACAAGCAATAAATATGCTCCAAAAACTCCTGCCATGGATCTTAGATCTTTAATGACCATGAATATATATATATTACTGTCATAAATCATGCGTGTTATTGTCATGAATCATGAGTGTTAGTCATGAATCATACATATTTTAGTCATAAATCATACGTGATAATGTCATGAATCATATGTGTTAGTCATAAAGCATGTCATTGTCATGATTCATACGTGTTAATGTCATGAATTATACATGGTTTAGTCATAAATGTCATGTGTCATTGTCGTGAATCATACATGTGAATGTCATGATTCGTACGTGTTTTAGTCGTACATATTGTGTCATTCATGTTATGAGTTATGATGAATCGCGTGTTACTGTCATAAATACCACATGGCGTTGTCATAAATCATAGTGTGATCATCGTCTTGTCATGAATTATACATGTTGTCATGAATCATGCATGTTAATGTCATGAGTCATATTTGCAATGATCATGAATCATACATCATTGTCATGGATAATACGTGTCATTGTCATAAATCATGTGTGTTATTGTCATGAATCATACATGTTATTGTCATGAATCATACCTGTCATTGTCATAAATCATGTGTGTCATTGTCATGAATCATACATGTTATTGTCATGAATCATACGTGTCATTGTCATAAATCATGTGTGTCATTGTCATGAATCATACATGTCATTATCATGAATCATACATGTTATTGTCATGAATCATACATGTTATTGTCATGAATCATACATGTTATTGTCATGAATCATACATTTTATTATCATGAATCATACATGTTATTATCATGAATCATACATGTCATTGTCATGAATCATACATGTTATTGTCATGAATCATACATGTTATTGTCATGAATCATACATGTTATTGTCATGAATCATACATGTTATTGTCATGAATCATACATGTCATTGTCATGAATCATACATGTTATTGTCATGAATCATACATGTTATTGTCATGAATCATACGTGTTATTGTCATGAATCATGCATGTTATTGTCATGAATCATACATGTTATTGTCATGCATCATACATGTCATTGTCATGCATCATACATGTCATTGTCATGAATCATACATGTCATTGTCATGAATCATACATGTTATTGTCATGAATCATACATGTTATTGTCATGAATCATACATATTATTGCCATGAATCATACTTGTCATTGTCATGAACCATACATGTTATTATCATGAATCATACATGTTATTGCCATGAATCATACGTGTCATTGTCATGAATCATACATGTTATTATCATGAATCATACGTGTCATTGTCATGAACCATACATGTTATTATCATGAATCATACATGTTATTGTCATGAATCATACATGTTATTTTCATGAATCATACGTGTTATTGTCATGAATCATACGTGTTATTGTCATGAATCATACATGTTATTGTCATGAATCATACATGTTATTGCCATGAATCATACATGGTATTTTCATGAATCATACATGTTATTATCATGAATCATACATGTTATTGTCATGAATCATACGTGTCATTGTCATGAACCATACATGTTATTATCATGAATCATACATGTTATTGTCATGAATCATACATGTTATTTTCATGAATCATACGTGTTATTGTCATGAATCATACGTGTTATTGTCATGAATCATACATGTTATTGTCATGAATCATACATGTTATTGCCATGAATCATACATGGTATTTTCATGAATCATACATGTTATTATCATGAATCATACATGTTATTGTCATGAATCATACATGTCATTGTCATGAACCATACATGTTATTATCATGAATCATACATGTTATTGTCATGAATCATACATGTTATTTTCATGAATCATACATGTTATTGTCATGAATCATACGTGTCATGAGTATTTTTATCATGCATATTATTATCAAGATGTAAACATGCTATTGTCATAAATAATGTGTCATGCATCATACATGTTATTGTCACATTATACAACATTCATTTGGGGTTTACATCAAATCAGCGTCAACGTTGTGGCTTATTAGAGTTGTAGGAGAGGTGCTGCCCCCCTGTGGACCCCCTGGGGACTCCGGGCGTGCCTGCGAGTGACATTTAAACAGCACCCCCCCCCACCCCCACCCCCCTTTGTTGTATTGGCTTGTCAGTCTGACTTAAACACAAATACTTGTCACGAACAAAAACTTGGTCACGTGGGCCGCACCCACCACACACACACACACACACACACACACACACACACACACACACACACACACACACACACACACACACACACACACATTCCCACTTACACACATACACACATACACTAGCCGCCCTGTTAGACCTTGATTTGTTTCATGTGTGTGAGCAAACGCAAAAACTCCCTGAGCATTCAGTGGAGCCCATGTGAGCAACATCAGACGTGCACACTGTGACTACACCAGCAGCACACCTGTCCCAAACCTGACTAAATAACAAGTTCAATCTCCATCCATCCATCCATTTTCTACCGCTTGTCCCTTTCGGGGTCGCAGGGGGTGCTGGAGCCTATCTCAACTGCATTCAGGCGGAAGGCGGGGTACACCCTGGACAAGTCCCCACCTCATCACAGGGCCAACACAGATAGACAGACAACATTCTCTTAATATTATAATCATATTACAGCAGTCATTTCCATGAGGTTATTATCTAATATAAGTGTTTAGGCCCACTTACAATGACAATAACAACAAATATTGTTTTTCATGAACTGTGTACTTGTATTGTTTGTCTGGGTGGAGGTCCTGCTTTGGAAATAATTTGTACCCCTTTCAGACATTGCATTTAGTTCCCATTAAAACATTCACATGTTGCACAATGAGATGTAAGCTGGGATCATGTGTACATTCCTGCAACTTCCTGTTTGTAAAAAATATATCTTTATTAGTATTTATTTAATATACTAACAGCATTTCATGATTAATATTTATAAATTAAGATTCCCAATAAAAGCACACATGTGATTGGTAAATCATAGTGTAACGACCTGGAATGACACTTTATGTGTGGTGTTGGAGTTGTCCGACTTTTTATGTGGCTGTAAACGCATCATTGGCTAAGTGCCATATGTGCATGTGTTGGCGCAAGTGAGAAAGAGCGAGCGGCTGCTGTTGATATAACAAAGTTGCTTTTGGTCTGGTTTGTACTGCAGAAAATGACCAGTTTTGCTAGATATCATTTTTTTTTACTAATGTTTTGGTGATGTGTTTACGGCCGACAATAAAGAGCTTTGCTCAGTAAAATGATGGATGGAATTCATGTCCTCAAAGCGTCTCGACAGACGTTACAATATTTGAACAATGATGAAGAAAACTGTTTTCTCTGTCGTGTCCGTGTGTCGAAAATTGTTATGCGCTAATTTTTTAATTTGATTTTGCCGTGCGCAGAGGACGCTTGAGCAGTGCGCAATTGCACAGGCGCGCACCATAGAGGGAACGTTGCATGCAGTACATACAGTATGGATTTTTTTTTAAATGCATTCTAAATATTAAATAAATGTGATCAAATGTTTGTTTACAATGGAGCCTATGGGAGACGCTCTATTCGGACTACAAAGCTCTTAAAAACATCCAAACACCTCCATTAAGGTTTTATATACATGATGTAAGTATACATGTCATGTAATAACGGCCACATTTATAATAATATTTAATAATTAAAACTGCAAGCAGCGATGGACGGGACCGACTTTGACGGCACATAAAATCCAAACCGGAGCAGTAATTAAAAGTCTTTGGTCAACTTTTAATCAGAAGGGTTCAATCTCTCTCCTGTGCTAGTTTGAAGCTGACACGACAAACGCGATCAGAGAAGATAATGTTTGAAAAAAGGATACCGATTTTTACAAAACTTTTGTTTTGAAGGGGAATTGCAAACTTCCTGTTAATTTTTGCTGGGGGTTGTCAATGAATGAAATGTAGGTCTAAGTAAGACCTACATAGAGGTTTTTGTTTCATGTCTCTACGACATTCGTACTGGAAGTTACAAGCAGTTTTGTCTGAGTTTTCTTCCTAGGAGCAGTTGTGTCTGTGTTTTATTCCTAGGGGGCGCTAGAGCGCAATTTTGAGTTTTGGGTTTTTTTTTTTTTTTTATTAGATCGCAAATTTTGCAAGTCCTGATGTGTGTGTCCAGTTTGGTGAGTTTTGAAGCATGTTAAGGGGGTCAAATTACAGTTCAAAGAGGCAAAAGTGACTGTTTTTACTAAACTATTGTTTTGAAGGGGGAATTGCCAACTTCCTGTTGATTTTTGCTGAAGGACGTTAATGTATGAAATCTAGGTCTAAGTCAGACCTACATAGAGGTTTTCGTTTTATGTCTCTACAACATTCCTACCGGAAGTTACAAGCAGTTTTGTCAGTTTCTTTCGTAGGGGGTGCTAGAGCGCAATTTTGAGTTTTGGGGTTGTTTTTTTTTATTAGATGGCAATTTTAGCCAGTCCTGATGTGTGTGTCAAATATGGTGAGTTTTGAAGCATGTTAAGGGGGTCAAATTACAGCTCAAGGAGGCGGCGGAATAATAATAATAAAACCTTACAATTACAATAGGGTCCTCTGTCCCAAAGGGACATTGCGGTCCCTAATTATGTAGTTTGATCATTTTAAGCATACACGGTGCAAAATGCATCTCGTTTGCTTTTTTTCTTCTTCATCACTGATTATTACTCACTGCAGGCTCCATGAAAGCCAACAAACATAATAAAACATCACCTACTGTACAAGGTCTGCTGTCATAAGAATGTCGACAGCGAGGATGTTCATATTGTCACGGCTGGTTACACCAGTCCGTGCCTTTGTGTTGGGTTTTGTTGGTGTTCTCCTGTGTTTGGTGCTTGTTCCTGTCCTGCGCTCTTATTTTGGTGGCACTTCCTGTTGTGTTGGTGTTTTTTTCACAACTCACTTTACACATGCCTTCGAGCACTTTTTCCCCTCACCTGTTTTCTGTTGGTGATTAAGACTTATTTAAGTTGAGTGTGAGCCACCATTCTTTGTCTGAACGTTGTTTGGAATGAATATTCTTCATGTGGACGGGAGTTTTTGCTATATTCCTGCATTCCGTTTTGTTGCTTCGCACCTGCCAGTTTTGGTTTGGTTTTTGCATAGCCTTCCCTATGCTTCGGTGCCTTCCCAGCGGCACTCATCTTTCTTTGTTTTTGAGCTATATTAAATACTTTTACTTGCACGATGCCTCCTCAATCTTCTGCATCTTGGGAACTCGCCACTAATCTCCGTCATGCGACCCGAGCGTCACACATATATTCCCGTTTAGATGAAAAATTACTCATAATCCTCATGATGAAACGGGGGGTGGAACCGAGCCTCTTTTCGTGTCATTCTCGCCATTTCCGGGTCTAGATTGACTGTCAAAGTGTACCAACTTGTCGGAATACCTACTCATCCTTCTACTGTCCAGGTGAGAGGCATTGTCTATGATCTACAACAGGGGTAGGGAACCTATGGCTCTCGAGCCAGATGTGGCTCTTTTGATGACTGCATCTGGCTCTCAGATAAATCTTAGCTGACATTGCTTAACACGATAAGTAGTGAATAATTCATCCAACGCCCTTTACGCGAATCCCTTAGGGGTGATGGACGGCTGGGCAGTGCCCGAAGAGCTGCAGCCCGCCACCGTAGCCCCCACTCCCTCCCCTCTGTTGCAAGTCTCGAGTTGTATGTTGTAATACGTATATGTGCTTTGCTCTGGAGCTGTTCTGTGACCCTGTACACTGTTTGTTTGTCTAATCAAGCACGGGTTTGTGCTGAAAACAAAGTTTTGTTGTACTTGGGCAATAACAATAAAGACCTACCTACCTACCTACCTAATTACGCTGGTAATCAGTGTCAAAATATAAAACATTCTCATGCATTTATATCCATCCATCCGTTTTCTATCGCACCTGTTCAAGAAGTCGCATTAATGGTAAAAAGTATTTTATTTATTATTGGTTAGCTACAGAATAACAATATTAATAAAAATAATAAGAGACCTATTATACTCAAAAAATATTGGTCTTACTAAAAAATGCACGCATTTAGTTACATTCAGTGTTAAAAAATATTATATGGCTCTCACGGAAATACATTTTAAAATATTTGTTTCATGGCTCTCTCAGCCAAAAAGGTTCCCGACCCCTGATCTACAATAGTAAGGAAGCAGATGTAAACATAGGGACACACAGGAAGTGATCATGGCGCCGCTATAAATAGTTGGTCTGCGTTAGCGCTTGTAATAACAATTTTTGTGTCCTGGGCATGACGTTAAAGTGCATCCGGCAGTGGAGGCTCCTTTAAGGGGTCTTGGGGCACTAGAAGGTTAACCCCTTTACTACTGTTACCCCAGGTGTCCCTTGGCAAAGGCCTAGTACCTGATTGCACCCTAGCCAGGGATACGGTGAAGACCTCAACGGCGGAGCAGGCGGAAGACGGTAGATTTAAGAATTACCACAACGGCGGAAGAAGGCTGCAGCAGAAAAGGGTCCCCAGTCGTCTTGGACTCCATGCCACTGAACCCTGACCCGATTCTGTCAAGGCTCGTGTGGTGACTGTCTGTGCACCAGTCTCCCCACGTTAAACAAAGTCACGCACCGGCATCCTCCATAAAGGGATACACCCCTACTTGTTCGAGTGACCGCCGATGATGATGAATAACAATATCACTAATACTGTCATGTCTGTGTAATCATGTTTTGTTTTAGTCATGTTTTTAGTTATTGGACTCTTTAGTTTCTGGCTTTTCACTCCCTTGTCTTGTTTCCATGATTACCCATTAGTTTCACCTGTTCCACGTTTGGACTCATTGTGCACTCTTGTTTGTCACCATAGCAACCCATTAGTTTTCACCTGTCACGTCACGCACCTGTTTCACGTTTTGAGTCACGCACCTGTTTTCGTTAATCATGTCTGTAGTATTTAAGTTAATTGTTTTCAGTTTGTCTTTCTGGTGACATCCCACATTTATGCTCTGCACATTTCTGACACTTTTTTCATGTCCATCGTTCATGCTGCTCCTTTTGTCCATGCCAAGTAAGTTTTGTTTATTAATGCCACAGTTAGTGTTTTTTTGTTGTTCATAGTTTCTGCCTTTGTGCAAGTATTTGTTTTCATAGCCAAGTTGTTTCTCCGCCACTGTGCGGGCTTTTCGTTTGTACTTTTTTTTGATAAGTTTAAATAAATATGTTCTCACATTCCCGTCTCGCCCGAGCCAACTTTCCGTTGCCTTCTAGAAAAACTAAACCCCAGGACCAAGTCATGACAAATACTTGGTTAATATTCAAGTCATGAAATGTAAATGGAGTATTGTGGCCACTTTTTGAATGGCTATTTATTGGATTTAATCGGCAAAATAGTGGAGCTACCATTGGCTCCACTGTAAGTGGACTTTTTATTTACGTTTATTTACAAGTTATAATGCATTAAAAAAACAAAAAACATCGATCGTTAATGATAATCTTTTTGCTCTTGATTTTGGAAAAAACGTGTTCAGTTCGGTGTTCTCGATTTAGGAAACTTTGCGTTTCCTTGTCATCCTTGAAGAGAGCGCCACCAGAAGCACGTCCAAAAGCTCTTTAGACTTCTCTCATCTCACTTCATTACCGCCCGCGTCCGCGCCAGCGCCCTGCGGCGTCCAACGAGATTAGGCCGAGTGATTGGCCGAGACCCCGCATGCTAATTCGGCCCCGTGCGCTCAGCTCATGACGTCCCACAATGCACTTCATCTTCTTCCCCGCTTCTGGAAAGACCTTCTCCGAGACGCTGTGGTATTTACCGCTGAGCTCGTTCGTACCGAGGACCAACTGCGCGCTCGGCTTTGCCGTCGTCCATCTTGATTGGAATTAAAGCTCAGCTGGGAGACCACGCAGCTGAGAGGCCCGGCGGGGCGTTAATTGCTCTTTGGCAGTCAGCAGGTTGTTGCTTGGTGGTCAACTTGTGCTTGCAACACACCAGGGAAGACATGACAATTGGCCATGAAGACAGCATGAAGTCGTATGTAACACGTTCTATTACAAATTGTTTCTCTCAAACTTTATTCACCGAGTAGCACCTCAGAAAAGACTTGGCTCTCCAAGTACCACCATAGTGACTAACATTACAACACAGTAGCTTAGTAGGCGTAAGTATGCACTAAAAAGAGGTTCTATTTAACAAGTACCGTATTTTTCGTACGATTTTTCTCAAAACTCAACAGTGCGCCTTATAACCCGGTGCACCTAATGTACGGAATCATTTTGGTTGTGCTTACCGACCTCGAAGCTATTTTATTTGGTACATGGTGTAATGATAAGTGTGACCAGTGGATGGCAGTCACACATAAGAGATACATGTAGACTGCAATATGACTCAAGTAAACAACACCAAAATTGTATATGTCAGTGACGTGCAGTGAGGTTGATGGCTGGTGAGGCACTGACTTCATCACAGTCAGATTTACAAACATATGAACCCTAAAGAGTAGCTTATTCACCTTTTGATTGGCAGCAGTTAACGGGTTATGTTTAAAAGCTCATACCAGCATTCTTCCCTGCTTGGCACTCAGTATCAAGGGTTGGAATTGGGGGTTAAATCACCAAAAATTATTCCCGGGTGCGGCGCCGCTGCTGCCCACTGCTCCCCTCACCTCCCAGGGGGTCATCAAGGGGATGGGTCAAATGCAGAGGACGAGCCTCAGCCAGTGCGTATTTTGCAGCCGTTTTATGATCGCTCAGCACAAGAAATACGTTACACACATACAGTTGTTGACAAAATACACTGTACATTATATACCTCAGCTAACTAAACTATGGAAATGTATAATATAATTCATATAGCAATACGGTCTCACTGCACAGCAGGCCAGCAGTTAGCCGAGTCCGGAATCCATGTTGAGGCACTGAGTGACGTGCCTCAACTGGCTGCTGTTCACCGCACCGTCTCTTCTCAGTATTTGAACGGCAAATGTGAAAATTCAGCGATTTTGAATAAAAATAATCTAAAACTGGTGAAGTTAAATGGAAAATGACTTTATAGTATAATCACTGAATACATATAACAATTTAATAAAATTTTTTTCTTTTTACATTTTTTTTCTTTCCATGATGGCAGGTGAGGCGGGGCCTCACCTGCCTCCAGTGACCGCACGTCACTGGTATATGTACATCCATCTATCCATTTTCTACCGCTTATTCCCTTCGGGGTCGCGGGGGGCGCTGGAGCCTATCTCAGCTACAATCGGGCGGAAGGCGGGGTACACCCTGGACAAGTCGCCACCTCATCGCAGGGCCAACACAGATAGACAGACAACATTCACACTCACATTCACACACTAGGGCCAATTTAGTGTTGCCAATCAACCTATCCCCAGGTGCATGTCTTTGGAGGTGGGAGGAAGCCGGAGTACCCGGAGGAAACCCACGCAGTCACGGCGAGAACATGCAAACTCCACACAGAAATATCCCTAGGCCGGGATTGAACTCACGACTACTCAGGACCTTCGTATCGTGAGGCAGACGCACTAACCCCTGTCTACCATCGTGCTGTCCTAAATTGTATATGTTCCATTGAAAATATAGAACATTACACACAGCACTCAACAATCTATCAAAATATTTTAGTACGACTTTGGTAAGCTATGAAGCCGCGCCGCTTGATGGATTGTACTGTGCTTTAACATACGAGTATTATTATGGTGTGTGTATAAGGTAAGACATACTATCTGGTGTTTTGTTTTGCAATATTATGCTAAAGCAACTTTTCTTATTTTCTGGTACCTGCTGATCTGTATTTGGGATCTGTATAAATCCAGAAAATTTGCGCGCGTCAACCTTTGTAGTCCTTATTTTTCTCTACCTTCTTGTTATGGGACATTCATCCTCTCCTGTTGCTATTTCTAATATAAAGTAGTGTAACGTTCTTACTTATTTCTGTCAGTAAACTTGCCATGAAAGGGCTAAAACATACCGGTGTTGTGACTTTACATTATTCACCCAAGGAACTTTAGTTATTAGAGAGTTCCGGTCGGACGGTTTTTCACGGGAAACATTTGTTGTCTTGTTGTTGTTTGCTCTGTTATTGATTGAAGTAAAGTCTGAATGTCATTAAAACAGTTAGCTCCATCTTTTGACACTTCTTCCACTCCCGTCCTTGCACGCTACACCGCTACAACAAAGATGACGGGGGAGAAGACGCTGTCGAAGGTGAGCCACGTAAATAAGACCGCCCACAAAACGGTTCATCCGTAAGCGACTGTCAGAAAGTGCCTTGAAGATTATCTGTAAAACATCATCTATGCAACATTTTGACCAAATAACTACCATTACATGTTATGTAGACCACAAGGAAGTGTTTTACATTTAGAAAAATAAATAAATAATATGACCCCTTTAATGCGCCCTTTGAAAATAGACCTAACTAGACCCGCTCATTGGCAGTGCGCCTTATTATCCGGTGGGCCCTATGGTCCGGAAAATATGGTATATTTATTATGTTTGGCCACTGTAACATTACACACAGTTTGAACTGTGTTTGACCAATGAATCGAATAATTGCACACAGAAGTTTGTCGTACCACTACATCAGGGGGGCCTCAACTGTTTGTCTCCGAAGGGCAAAGGGAAAATGTGCCAATGGTCCGAGGGTCAAACTGCCATTATTACCATGCAACAGCACCACAAGTGAGGAATTTAGCCTCATGCCACGACAGGTTCAATACAGTCCTCCTCAAATAGTGAGGCGGACCCCCTGGTGGGCTCGTGTGACCTCAGGAAACATGCTTTTTTTTTTACCGTACCAGAATATGATGACTCACTGTAACCACAGTGGGAGATGAGGAAAGACCAGTGTGTTGTTTCCTTTCACGTTAATTAGCTTCCAATGTCATGCAGAGGTGTACTTATAACAATTTTATCGACAAATGATACTGTTTATAGTCAAAAAACATTTTCTTCTACCTAGAGGGGCTTAACAGAAAATATTTGAGAAGCACTGGGTTCAATAGATGGCAACTAGTTAGGGTGGTACCATTTTTCAATTTAGAGTAATAAACTGTAAAAATTACCGTATTTTTCGGACTATAAGTCGCAGTTTTTTTCATAGTTTGGGTGCGACTTATACTCAGGAGCGACTTATGTGTGAAATGATTAACACATTACCGTAAAATATCAAATAATATTATTTAGCTCATTCACGTAAGAGACTAGACATATAAGATTTCATGGGATTTAGCGATTAGGAGTGACAGATTGTTTGGTAAACGTATAGCATGTTCTATATGTTATAGTTATTTGAATGACTCTTACCATAATATATTACGTTAACATACCAGGCACCTTCTCAGTTGGTTATTTATGCCTCATATAACGTACACTTATTCAGCCTGTTGTTCACTATTCTTTATTTATTTTATTTTATTTTATTTTATTGTGTTTTATTTTATTTTATTTTATTTTATTTTTTATTTTTTATTTTTTATTTTTTATTTTTTATTTTTTATTTTTTATTTTTTATTTTTTATTTTTTATTTTTTATTTTTTATTTTTTATTTTTTATTTTTTGTCCTGTCCAGCTTATTCTAGTTTTATCAAATACATTTCCCCCAAAAATGCGACTTATACTCCAGTGCGACTTATATATATGTTTTTTTTCCTTCTTTATTATGCATTTTCGGCCGGTGCGACTTATACTCCGGAGCGACTTATACTCAGAAAAATACGGTAAATGATTTTGCTGTCAAAAAAACGTCAACTCAGTTGGCAAACATTTGCGGTAAAAATACAAGTGGTACAGTTTTTCAGTTTACAGTAATGCACTGTGAAAAAAATGGCAAACAAAAAAAAAATACTGTAAAATTTTCGGTGTTTATCGCACCAAATGACTGTAAGTTGAGAAATTGTCCCACTGTTGTTTTCACGTTAAAATTATGCTGCCAGTTCTTACCCTAAAATCTATGGCCATGTTTTTTTTTAATTTATTACAGTGCATTACAGTAACTGTTATTTTTAGCGAAAAACTCCCATACGGAAAACTTCTTTTTTATCTCGTCTCTCTTGCCCCCACCCTACTTGTCCCTCTTACTCCACAGGTGGGCAACGGGAAAGCTAAGAGAAAGAATTTGTTACTACTCCCCCCTTTCTCCCAGCTCACTCCAGGTCCCTTTTGTTTATTATCTAAAGTCGGTTTTAGACGAGAAGCAGAAAAGATCTCCCCCCTTCACATTCTCAAAAGTAGGCACACAGTATTTGCAGACAACCAAAAGATAACAAATAAAGAACACTAGCTGTTTTGTACTATGACTATGGTTTAAAAGAAGTAACACACAAATATGGATATATCTAATTATCTGCCTCCGTCACGACTCAGCTGTCATGTCTGTGTGATCATGTTTTGTTTTAGTCATGTTTTGTTTAGTTTAGTTATTGGACTCTTTAGTTTCTGTTTACGCTCCATTGTTTTTGTTTCCATGACTACCCATTAGTTTTCACCTGTCTTCATGTCACGCACCTGTCTCACGCTTTGCACTCGCGCACCTGTGACTAATCATGTCACTGCTATTTAAGCCTGTCTGTTTCTGTTGATCGTCCTGGTGACATTATCCTATCATACCTATGCTCACTTCATGCCATGCTACTTCTGACACCCCTGTTTGACTTCAAGCTACCATAGTTCCATGCCAAGTAAGTTTTGTTTATTGTTCATAGTTTCTGCCTTTGTGCAAGTTTTGTTTCATTAGCCACGTTTTTTGTACTCCCGCCTTGTGCGCGCCTTTTGTTTATTCCTTTTTATAGTCATTATTAAATCATGTACCTACACTCACGCCTTGCCCGCGCCAACTTTCCTTTGCATTCCGGGAAAACACAACACCCCAAGGCCCACGTATTGACATCAGCTGCTACTTCTTTAACCGCAAATTCAACATTCCCTGTCTGCACAGGGCATTGCTGTAAAGAGAATGAGTTACAGTCGATTTCTGGCGACTGAGCTGACATGTTTTTAATTTTTTCTTTTTTAAATGTTCCACAGCGCAACCTTGTGGACATGCCATCAATAATTGCACAGCTTGAAAGGGGTCGATGTAAATGAGTATTCAATTTGGTAGCCACACCGCGGCGGGCCAAACAAAATGACCCAACGGGCCAAGTTTGGCCCGCGGGCCCCACTTTGGGCATCCCTGCACCAGATGGTTAATGGCACCACAGTTTGATAATCCCTGGTACCTTTTATTCGTCTCTGTCTTACATTCGTCAGGAAGAGATACATGAATGGTGCGTCTTGCCAACGCCACAGGTGGCGCTCTAACGCCAAACCGTGAAGCTGTAAGACGACAAAGACGAATGACCGATTGAGGGAAAAGTGGAACGATACGTGAAGATCATAATCATAAGTGGGCATATCGTGTCTCTCACTTTGTTACATTTCACAGCAGGACACCAACACACACTGGGTGCTTCTTAGTGTATCACATTAGACACACACACACACACACACACACACACCACATGGGACTTCACAAGCTTTCCTTTTCCACCTGCTGGCGTGTCTGGAGGCGGACTGTGTGTGTGTGTGTGTGTATGTGTGTGTGTGTGTGTTTCTCCATGCATCCTGCTCGGTTGTGTGTGCCACGTGATCCATTGTGCACAACAACACCCGCCCATGACAAAAAGTGCGATGCAAGAACATATTGGACAGCAACATTGATGGCAACACACAAATACCACGGCGTGAATCATAGGAGTGTTCCCGCACAACGTTTGCAGATACGATACCGATATTGGAGCCCGGTGACGATGTCAAGCCGATACGATATCAGCGCGATTCCTACACTGCAAAAAGTCAGTGTTCAAAAACAAGAAACAAATAAATAAAATTACGGGTATTTTATTTGAACTAGGGCTGCAACAACTAATCGATTAAATCGATTAAAATCGATTATTAAAAAAAGTTGGCGATTAATTTAGTCATCGATTCGTTGGATCTATGCTATGTGCATGCACAGAGGCTACTTATTTTTATTGTATTTTATCTATTTTTTTTATTTTTTTATTTTTATAAACCTTTATTTATAAACTGCAATATTTACAAACAGCTGAGAAACAATAATCAAAATAAGTATGGTGCCAGTATGCTGTTTTCCCCCCCAATAGAATACTGGAAAGGATAGAAATGCAGTTTGTCTCTTTTATCCGATTATTTATCGATTAATCGAAGTAATAATCGACAGATTAATCGATTATCAAATTAGTTGTTAGTTGCAGTCCTAATTTGAACTAAGCAAAATTATCTGCCAATAGAACAAGAAAATTCGGCTTGTCAAGACTTTCCAGAACAAGTCAAGCTAACCTCAAAGAATCCCAAAATACCTTAAAATAAGTATATTCTCACTAATAACAAGTGCACTTTTCTTGCTAGAAAAAAAAATTGACCTTTTTGCTCAATATGTTGAAAAATATTTTTAAATTAAGTAAATGCTCGTGCCATTATCTTGACATAATGATATGTGCTCGGCATCATGATTTTTTTTTTCATGCTTGAAGTAAAAAATTATTGATTTAAAAAAGCAGTTTTATACTTGTGAGTGTTGATGACACAGCTTTGCAACAGTTGATATTCTAGTTTCAAGCATGTTTTACTCAATATAGGTCATAAAATCTCAGCTACAAGCTGTAATATCTTACTGAGATCATTTAGGACCAAAACCCTTAAAACACAAGTAAAACACTAACATAAAATCTGCTTAGTGAGAAGAATTATCTTATCAGACAGAAAATAAGCAAATATCACCCTTATTTGAGATATTTAATCTTACTTAGATTTCAGTTTTTGCAGTGCAGTGTTGGAGCTGGTTACTTTGTAGTATTTAGTGTAGTTCGGTGTTTAGCTTTGGGCGCCTCACGATTTGACTCCGACCCTTGGGGGATGATTTGATTCAGAATCGTTTCTCAAATCAGTACGATTCTTGTCATATATTGTTTAGTATATATATTATAATAAAAAGCTCCTCTTTGCAGCTGACGTACGACCTAAAAAACTTAAAAAAAAAAAAAAGTCCAACCTCTAAACTCACCGATATACTCTAGATTTTAAATAGACTCTGTTTTTGACCAGTTGACCTGCCGCTTCTCGTCTCTGCCCCCCCCCCCCTCTCCTGCACGGAGAGGTTACCGTGTGGCGACGGAAAATCTCCGAAGAGGTACCAGTCTGGAGGACGCGCTAGCTGTTCTAGCTGTTCTACGTTCTAAGTCCAATCTCCTATGAAGATTTCCAATGACCCTCCGCTAGCCGCCCTATGGCCTGGACTCTCACGCTATCATAGACTTGTGTGAACCAGTTGTAGGGTTGGTTTGGAGTGAGCCGGCGTCAAAAAGCTAGTCCGAGGGTAGGTTCCATACAACGTTAAGTCTTATGACGCTCTACTTACTAACAAACCCCGTTTCCATATGAGTTGGGAAATTGTGTTAGATGTAAATATAAACGGAATACAATGATTTGCAAATCCTTTTCAATCCATATTCAATTGAATGCACTACAAAGACAACATATTTGATGTTCAAACTCATAAACCTTTTTTTTTTTTTGCACATAATAATTAACTTAGAATTTCATGGCTGCAACACGTGCCAAAGTAGTTGGGAAAGGGCATGTTCACCACTGTGTTACATCACCTTTCCTTTTAACAACACTCAGTAAACGTTTGGGAACTGAGGAAACACATTTTTTAAGCTTCTCAGGTGGAATTCTTTCTCATTCTTGCTTGATATGCAGCTTAAATTGTTCAACAGTCCGGGGGTCTCCGTTGTGGTATTTTAGGCTTCATAATGCACCACACATTTTCAATGGGAGACAGGTCTGGACTACAGGCAGGCCAGTCTAGTACCCGCACTCTTTTACTATGAAGCCACGTTGATGTAACACGTGGCTTGGCATTGTCTTGCTGAAATAAGCAGGGGCGTCCATGGTAACGTTGCTTGGATGGCAACATATGTTGCTCCCAAACCTGTATGTACCTTTCAGCATTAATGGCGCCTTCACAGATGTGTAAGTTACCCATGTATTGGGCACTAATACACCCCCATACCATCACAGATGCTGGCTTTTCAACTTTGCGCCAAGAACAATCCGGATGGTTCTTTTCCTCTTTGGTCCGGAGGACACCACGTCCACAGTTTCCAAAAACAATTTGAAATGTGGACTCGTCCGACCACAGAACAATTTTCCACTTTGTATCAGTCCATCTTAGATGAGCTCAGGCCCAGCAAAGCCGACGGCGTTTCTGGGTGTTGTTGATGAACGGTTTTCGCCTTGTATAGGAGAGTTTTAACTTGCACTTACAGATGTAGCGACCAACTGTAGTTACTGACAGTGGGTTTCTGAAGTGTTCCTGAGTCCATGTGGTGATATCCTTTACACACTGATGTCGCTTGTTGATGCAGTACAGCCTGAGGGATCGAAGGTCACGGGCTTAGCTGCTTACGTGCAGTGATTTCTCCAGATTCTCTGAACCCTTTGATGATATTACGGACCGTGGATGGTGAAATCCCTAAATTCCTTGCAATAGCTGGTTGAGAAAGGTTTTTCTTAAACTGTTCAACAATTTGCTCACACATTTGTTGACAAAGTGGTGACCCTCGCCCCATCCTTGTTTGTGAATGACTAAGCATTTCATGGAATCTACTTTTATATGGGTTGAAAATGATTTGCAACTCATTGTATTCCATTTATATTTACATCTAACACAATTTCCCAACTCATATGGAAACGGGGTTTGTACATCTGGACCGAGCAAAGTGGGCTGACAGTTGAAAAAAGGTGGTCTACAGTCCTGTGATCGATTCATCCACAGCCCCTCTCTGAGTGTATGCACAACCACGCTGCAGGTGTGCCGCCTGGACTTTGAAGCCGCTATGATGGATCTTCTGGACAAACGTGAGATTAAAGGCTGTGATGCCAGCAGACAGGAAGCGTGTCAGCGTGCCCTCGCAGCGCTGACAGGAAGCCTCATTGACTAGTATTAACGCACGCTCTCATGGACGTGGTACAAAACATCTATTATTCGCCCGCAAACACCAAGAACAGTCGGTAATAGTCTCCTCGCTTCCCTACTCCCTCGCCCATCTTGTGTGGCGGGAGCTTTCGTTTGTGCCTGCATGCCTCAGCCTTTCCTCCGCGCACGTCGCCATGGAGACATGCTTGGATCTGTCACACTCTTTGTACACTCCAAGTCCAAGTGGAGAAGAAAGTCCCGTCTCCATTAGGCAGTATTTACTCAATCTTGCTGTGTTAGCACAGGGGTGTCCAAATTTTTTGGAAAAATAAATACAAATAATATATATATATATATATATATATATATATATATATATATATATATATATATATATATTAGGGATGTCTGATAATGGCTTTTTGCCGATATCCGATATTCCGATATTGTCCAACTCTTTCATTACCGATACTGATATCAACCGATACCAATGTCAACCGATACTGATATATACAGTCGTGGAATTAACACATTATTATGCCTAATTTGGACAACCAGGTATGGTGAAGATAAGGTCCTTTTTTAAAAAAAAACATAAAATAAAATAAGATAAATAAATTAAAAAACATTTTCTTGAATAAAAAAGAAAGTAAAACAATGTAAAAACAGTTACATGGAAACTAGTAATTAATGAAAATTAGTAAAATGAACTGTTAAAGGTTAGTACTATTAGTGGACCAGCAGCACGCACAATCATGTGTGCTTACGGACTGTATCCCTTGCAGACTGTATTGATATATATTGATATATAATGTAGGAACCAGAATATTAATAACAGAAAGAAACAACCCTTTTGTGTGAATTAATGTAAATGGGGGAGGGAGGTTTTTTGGGTTGGTGCACTAATTGCAAGTGTATCTTGTGTTTTTTATGTTGATTTAATAAAAAACGAAACAAAACAAACAAAAAAACCCTGAAAAAACCCGATACCGATCATAAAAAAAACGGTACCGATAATGTACAATATAACATTTTAAAGCATTTATCGGCCGATAATATTGGCAGGCCGATATTATCGGACATCTCTAATATATATATATATATCTATATATATATAGATATATATATATTGGCAGGCCGATATTATTGGACATCTCTAATATATATATATATATATCTATATATATATAGACCGCCTCAGGAAGGGGAAGCAGTGCACTACCAACACCGTGTATGGTGCGGATGGTGTTCTGCTGACCTCGACTGCGGAAGTTGTGGATCGGTGGAGGGAATACTTCGAAGACCTCCTCAATCCCACCAACACGTCTTCCTATGAGGAAGCAGTGCCTGAGGAATCTGTGGTGGGCTCTCCTATTTCTGGGGCTGAGGTTGCTGAGGTAGTTAAAAAGCTCCTCGGTGGCAAGGCCCCGGGGGTGGATGAGATCCGCCCGGAGTTCCTTAAGGCTCTGGATGCTGTAGGGCTGTCTTGGTTGACAAGACTCTGCAGCATCGCGTGGACATCGGGGGCAGTACCTCTGGATTGGCAGACCGGGGTGGTGGTTCCTCTCTTTAAAAAGGGGAACCGGAGGGTGTGTTCTAACTATCGTGGGATCACACTCCTCAGCCTTCCCGGTAAGGTCTATTCAGGTGTACTGGAGAGGAGGCTACGCCGGATAGTCGAACCTCGGATTCAGGAGGAACAGTGTGGTTTTCGTCCTGGTCGTGGAACTGTGGACCAGCTCTATACTCTCGGCAGGGTCCTTGAGGGTGCATGGGAGTTTGCCCAACCAGTCTACATGTGCTTTGTGGACTTGGAGAAGGCATTCGACCGTGTCCCTCGGGAAGTCCTGTGGGGAGTGCTCAGAGAGTATGGGGTTTCGGACTGTCTGATTGTGGCGGTCCGCTCCCTGTATGATCAGTGTCAGAGCTTGGTTCGCATTGCCGGCAGTAAGTCGGACACGTTTCCGGTGAGGGTTGGACTCCGCCAAGGCTGCCCTTTGTCACCGATTCTGTTCATAACTTTTATGGACAGAATTTCTAGGCGCAGTCAAGGCGTTGAGGGGATCCGGTTTGGTGACTGCAGGATTAGGTCTCTGCTTTTTGCAGATGATTTGGTCCTGATGGCTTCATCTGGCCAGGATCTTCAGCTCTCACTGGATCGGTTCGCAGCTGAGTGTGAAGCGACTGGGATGAGAATCAGCACCTCCAAGTCCGAGTCCATGGTTCTCGCCCGGAAAAGGGTGGAGTGCCATCTCCGGGTTGGGGAGGAGATCTTGCCCCAAGTGGAGGAGTTTAAGTACCTCGGAGTCTTGTTCACGAGTGAGGGAAGAGTGGATCGTGAGATCGACAGGCGGATCGGTGCGGCGTCTTCAGTAATGCGGACGCTGTATCGATCCGTTGTGGTGAAGAAGGAGCTGAGCCGGAAGGCAAAGCTCTCAATTTACCGGTCGATCTACGTTCCCATCCTCTCCTATGGTCATGAGCTTTGGGTTATGACCGAAAGGACAAGATCACGGGTACAAGCGGCCGAAATGAGTTTCCTCCGCCGGGTGGCGGGGCTCTCCCTTAGAGATAGGGTGAGAAGCTCTCTCATCCGGGGGGAGCTCAAAGTAAAGCCGCTGCTCCTCCACATCAAGAGGAGCCAGATGAGGTGGTTCGGGCATCTGGTCAGGATGCCACCCGAGCGCCTCCCTAAGGAGGTGTTTAGGGCATGTCCGACCGGTAGGAGGCCACGAGGAAGACCCAGGACACGTTGGGAAGACTATGTCTCCCGGCTGGCCTGGGAACGCCTCGGGATCCCCCGGGAGGAGCTGGACGAAGTGGCTGGGGAGAGGGAAGTCTGGGCTTCCCTGCTTAGGCTGCTGCCCCCGCGACCCGACCTCGGATAAGCGGAAGAAGATGGATGGATGGATGGAATATATAGATATATATATATTGGCAGGCCGATATTATCGGACATCTCTAATATATATATATATATATATATATATATATATATATATATACATACATATTCATATATATATATATTCATATATATATATATATATATATATATACATATACATATATATATTCATATATATATATATATATATATATATATATATATATATATATATATATATATATATATATATATATATATATATATATATATATATAATTATCCCCTCAACTCCCCCCAAAATGGATTAACTCGCTGGAATAAAAAAGACAATATAACATACATCCATAAACGTGGACGCATGTGAAAAAGTGCAATATTTATAAATAAAGTTGATTTGATTTGATTTGAATATATTAATCTGTACAGTAATCTATTTATTTATTTATATATATTTATATATATTTATTTATTTTATATATATATTATATATATTATTTATATATATTTATTTATTTTATTTATTTATTTATATATGCACCTTATTGCTTTTTTATCCTGCACTACCATGAGCTTATGTAACGAAATTTCGTTCTTATCTGTGCTGTAAAGTTCAAATTTGAATGACAATAAAAAGGAAGTCTAAGTCTAAGTCTAAGTCTATATATATATATACATATATATATATATATATATATATATATATATATATATATATATATATATATATATATATATATGTATATATAAAATAGTTAAACTCCTACCTTGTTTACTTCTGTGACGACCTCTTTAAAGCTTTGTTATCAATCAGAAATATCAAGCAGCTAAAAGTCAAACATGGATAAGTGTGGAGTGGAGAGTGTTTAGCATTTTTCCCATCATGCCTTGCAATGCACCAAAATGGGTATAATTTTACATTTTTAATGGTGATAGGAAATGTTTTGTTTATAATATGCACAATGTTCAGTGAGCAGATTTTTGTGATGGTTGAACATTTTTTTCGTGCACCATGACTAGGAAAGGTTGTTTGGATTGGGTCATATAAGTCAATGCTGTATCTTATTGTATAAATAAAATGCTGTGCACGGGATGTCAAGAAAGTACAGAATTTGGACCCTGCTTAGGTCCTCACATTGTCCACAAGATTATTGCGGTTTGCATTTTGTCAGAACCTTGGGTATTTAAATTTAAGGTTGAACCATAAAATTAGACTCAAGGTGAACCCGTGCTGTCGTCTCCCGGGCCAAATTAAAGATGCCAGCAGGCCGCATTTGGCCCGCAGGCCGGGGTTTGGACACCCCTGTGTTAGGACAGCGTAGACCAGTTTAATCCAACCAGTTTAAACCGGCCCGCTAGATCAGTTTGCTAAATATTAAAATGAGCTGCATTATTAATGAAAGAAACTGCTCTTCTGAATGTGTCTACCGGATGTCATAGTAGCAATTTAAATGTAATATAAAGTTCTAAAAAAACATGATTGGAGACACAAGCGAGCATGCTAATTGTTTGAGTTTGAGTTTATTTGGAACATGCAAGCATACAACATGATACATCACAATTCCCAGTTTCTCTTTTCAAACATGTTCGAAAAGGAGTAGGAAGAAGCAGAGCTTATTTAAAGGCCTACTGAAACCCACTACTACCGACCACGCAGTCTGATAGTTTATATATCAATGATGAAATCTCAACATTGCAACACATGCCAATACGGCCGGGTTAGCTTACGAAAGTGCAATTTTAAATTTTGCGCGAAATATCCTGCTGAAAACGTCTCGGTATGATGACGCCTGCGCGTGACGTCACGGATTGTACAGGACATTTTGGGCCAGCTATTAAGTCGTCTGTTTTCATCGCAAAATTCCACAGTATTCTGGACATCTGTGTTGGTGAATCTTTTGCAATTTGTTCAATGAACAATGGAGACGCAAAGAAGAAAGCTGTAGGTGGGAAGCGGTGTATTGCGGCAGGTGTTGTGCCGGATAATGCACCCCCGCCGTAGAATGCACCCCCTGACTGTTGTGCCGGATAACATTGTTTCATTGTTTACATTCCCGGAAGATGACAGTCAAGCTTTACCATTGGCCTGTGGAGAACTGGGACAACAGAGACTCTTACCAGGAGGACTTTGAGTTGGATACGCAGACACGGTACCGTGAGTACGCATGCAGCTGCGGCTTCCAAACATTTGATCGCTTGCCCGTACGTGCGTGCCGCTATGTGCATGTCACGTACGTAACTTTGGGGACTTTGGGGAAATATATGTGCTGTATGAACTTTGGGGAGGTGAACGGTACTTAGGGCTGTGGGATTGAGTGTGTTGTGCAGGTGTTTGAGTTGTATTGGCGGGTTATATGGACGGGAGGGGGGAGGTGTTTGTTATGCGGGATTAATTTGTGGCATATTAAATATAAGCCTGGTTGTGTTGTGGCTAATAGAGTATACCGGTATATAAGTCTTGTGTTTATTTACTGTTTTAGTCATTCCCAGCTGAATATCAGGTCCCACCCGCCTCTCACAGCATCTTCCCTATCTGAATCGCTCCCACTGCCCTCTAGTCCTTCACTCTCACTTTCCTCATCCACAAATCGTTCATCCTTGCTGAAATTAATGGGGAAATCGTCGCTTTCTCGGTCCGAATCGTCTCGCTGCTGGTGGCCATGATTGTAAACAATGTGCAGATGTGAGGCGCTCCACAACCTGTGACGTCACGCGCATATCGTCTGCTACTTCCGGTACAGGCAAGGCTTTTTTATCAGCGACCAAAAGCTGCGAACTTTATCGTCGATGTTCTCTACTTAATCCTTTCAGGAAAATTATGGCAATATCGCAAAATGATCAAGTATGACACATAGAATGGACCTGCTATCCCCGTTTAAATAAGAAAATCGCATTTCAGTAGGCCTTTAATCCTACCCCTTTTCTTTTACATAAGAGTTGCTAAAAGTTTTTGTTCACTTCCTGTTCTCAATGTATTCACAATATACTCCATAAGTAATCCCAATAAAAATAAATAAATAATACTCAGTGAAGTAAGTCACATTTCATATAGTGAGATGAGTAAGATTCTTTTGAAAACGAATGGATGGATGAAATAAATTCAGAATGTTTATCATGGTTCTTCTTCTTTGTACTTTGTAAAAACTTTAAGTTTGAAGAGTTTCTTAAAGTGGATCATATTAGTACATTGTTTGATTTATTTGTGTAACCGAGGGTTTATATATGTCGCCTATACGGTATGAAACTACAAAATAATAAACACGGAATCTCCAGTTTACACGAGGACCCTTTATTTACCTTCTTTTCAAAACCTTCGCTCCACTCCAACAACGTGACCTCACTTCCGCTCTTAGCGCCTTCAAAATAAGAGCTCAAGGCATATACTGTATGACAGCGTATAACAGGAATTTAACATCACCAAGAGGAAAGCCCATAAAAATAGGTTACATTTGCTTAATCCATTCCAGATTATATTTCTCCTCTTTTTTTTTTGAGAAGAATTGTTGTATATTCTTGGGTAGCATCTTATAGTTTGCTTTGTGTATAATTTTAGCTGTTTGCAAATTCACTATGTCGTGGAATTTCAGTATTTCTGATTCAATAAATAAGGGGTTTGTATGTTCTCTATATCCAACATTATGTATTATTCTAACTGATCTTTTTTGTAACACCGTTAGTGAATGAAGTGTACTTTTGTAGTTATTTCCCCAAGTGTTGGCTAGCTTAAATGCTAACATGAAAACAAACAGAGGTGGGTAGTAAGGAGCTACATATTTACTCCGTTACATTCACTTTCCTTGAGTATTTTTAAGAAGAGGGAACGCTACTTTTTAGGGCTGCGAATCTTTGGGTGTCCCACGATTCGATTCAATATCGATTCTTGGGGTCACGATTCGATTATAAATCGTTTTTTTTTTTTTTTTCGATTCAACGCGATTCTTGATTCAAAAACGATATATTCTCTATTCATTCAATACATATGATTTCAGCAGGATCTACCCCAGTCTGCTGACATGCAAGCAGAGTAGACTAGACTAGACTTCCTTTTTATTGTCATTCAAATTTGAACTTTACAGCACAGATAAGAACGAAATTTCGTTACATAAGCTCATGGTAGTGCAGGATAAAAAAAAGCAATAAGGTGCATATACTGTATAAATATATATATATAAATAATATATATATAAAATAAATAAATATATATAAATATATATAAATAAATAAATAGATTACTGTACAGATAAATATATTGCACTTTTTCACATGCGTCCACGTTTATGGATGTATGTTATATTGTCTTTTTTATTCCAGCGAGTGAATCCATTTTGGGGGGAGTTGAGGGGATAATTTAATTATGATGCGTTCAAGAGTCTTACGGCCTGAGGGAAGAAGCTGTTACAGAACCTGGAGGTTCTGCTTCGGAGGCTGCGGAACCTCTTTCTAGAGTCCAGCAGTGAAAACAGTCCTTGGTGGGGGTGGGAGGAGTCTTTGCAGATTTTCTGAGCCCTGGTCATGCAGCGGCTTTTTGCGATCTCCTGGATAGGAGGAAGAGGAGTCCTGATGATCTTTTCCGCCGTCCTCGCCACTCTCTGGAGAGACTTCCAGTCTGAGGCATTGCAGGCTCCAGTCCAGACAGAGATGCTGTTGGTCAGCAGGCTCTCTATAGTGCCTCTGTAGAATGTGCTGAGAATGGGGGGAGGGAGCTGTGCTCTTTTCAACCGACGCAAAAAGTGCATGCGCTGCTGAGCTCTTTTTACAAGAGCTCCGGTGTGTAGGGACCAGGTTATATTGTCAGTTATCTGCACCCCCAGGAACTTGGTGCTGCTTACTATCTCCACCGCTGTGCCGTTGATGTAGAGTGGAGCGTGGCTGGACTGGTGCTTCCTGAAGTCAACGATGATCTCCTTGGTCTTGTTGACATTCAGGACCAGGTTGTTGGTTCTGCACCAGTCAACCAGATGTTTCACCTCCTCCCTGTAGTCCATGTCATTGTTGTCACGGATGAGGCCCACTACTGTCATGATGTCCGCATACTTCACTTAGATATATACTAGATATATACTTAGATTTTTGTAAAAAGCTTTTATATTTGTAAAGGACAATGTTTTATCAACTGATTGCAATAATGTAAATTTGTTTTAACTATTAAATGAACCAAAAATATGACTTATATTACCTTTGTGAAAATATTGGACACAGTGTGTTGTCAAGCTTATGAGATGCGATGCAAGTGTAAGCCACTGTGACACTATTGTTCTTTTTTTATTTGTATTTTTTTTATAAATGTCTAATGATAATGTCAATGAGGGATCTTTAATCACTGCTATTTTGAAATTGTAACTAATATTGATACTGTTGATAATATTCATTTTTGTTTCACTACTTTTGGTTTGTTCTGTGTCGTGTTTGTGTCTCCTCTCAATTGCTCTGTTTATTGCAGTTCTGAGTGTTGCTGGGCCGGGTTTGGTTTTGGAATTGGATTGCATTGTTATGGTATTGTTTATTGTTTTGTTGGATTGATTAATTAAAAAAAATAAAATAATAATAATAATAATAAAGAAAATGAAAAAAAAAATCGATTTTTGAATAATGAGAATCGATACTGAATCGCACAACGTGAGAATGGCGATTTGAATTCAAATAGATTTTTTTCCCACACCCCTACTACTTTTACTCTGTTCCATTCCGATCGTTACATTTATTTATACCACAATTATCGATTTAAGGCTTACAAAGACGTAGAAATATGTCACTGTCACATGACTCTGTTTCACCAATCCAATGTACACAAAGTACAGCTATAGGAAGCTGAAATAGGTCAGTATTTTTTTAAGTGTATGACAAAGTAGAAACATAGTTGTTTAATAAGTGTCAGAATACTTCCAAAAAAAGACAATTTAATTATGAGACGTGACACTGTTTGAGACAACTGATAAGCAGAAACCTCTTAAAACAGGTTCCAAATTTAAATGATTTACTGAACTTGTGTGAGCCTATGGCTTTGCACTTTATGTACCGTATTTTTCGGAGTATAAGTCGCTCCGGAGTATAAGTCGCACCGGCCAAAAATGCATAATAAAGAAGAAAAAAAACATATATAAGTCGCACTTTTTGGGGAGATGTATTTGATTAAATCCAACACCAAGAATAGACATTTGAAAGGCAATTTAAAATAAATACAGAATAGTGAACAACAGGCTGAATAAGTGTACGTTATATGAGGCATAAATAACCAACTGAGAAGGTGCCTGGTATGTTAACGTAACATATTATGGTAAGAGTCATTCAAATAACTATAACATATAGAACATGCTATACATTTACCAAACAATCTGTCACTCCTATTCGCTAAATCCCATGAAATCTTATACGTCTAGTCTCTTACGTGAATGAGCTAAATAATATTATTTGATATTTTACGGTAATGTGTTAATAATTTCACACAT
Organism: Nerophis lumbriciformis; assembly: GCF_033978685.3. Classification (NCBI taxonomy): domain Eukaryota; kingdom Metazoa; phylum Chordata; class Actinopteri; order Syngnathiformes; family Syngnathidae; genus Nerophis; species Nerophis lumbriciformis. Next base: position 14,483,990 of record NC_084554.2, read on the forward strand.
AAATAAATAAATAAATGATAAATGGGTTGTACTTGTATAGCGCTTTTCTACCTTCAAGGTACTCAAAGCGCTTTGACACTACTTCCACATTTACCCATTCACACACACATTCACACACTGATGGAGGGAGCTGCCATGCAAGGCGCTAACCAGCACCCATCAGGAGCAAGGGTGAAGTGTCTTGCTCAGGACACAACGGACATGACGAGGTTGGTACTAGGTGGGGATTGAACCAGGGACCCTCGGGTCGAAGTCGCTCCTGAGTATAAGTCGCACCCCCGGCCAAACTATGAAAAAAAACTGCGACTTATAGTCCGAAAAATACGGTATATATATTTTGCATTCTATTTTAGTTACTTTATTGAGTTTACAACCCCCTTGCGCTGTTTTGTACTGTTTTTGTACTTATTTTGATTATTATTTCTCAATTATTTGTAAATTTTGCAATTTATAAATAAAGGTTTATAAAATGTTTTTTTCTTAAAACAGTTAAGTAAAAAAGCGATTTTTTTTTGTATGTCTCTGATGATCCTAATAACCACAAGCGTCATCGAAACTTTAAAACATTACCAACAAAATCAAAAAGCAGTGGAAAGTTGTACTTATCTGTTAGATCCGTAGCTTGAAAGATACTAGTGCTAGCTCATTAGCATGTAGCATTCTCTCCCTCTACTGTATTTTCATTCTCACATAGCTAAACGAGCTGAAATGACCACAATCGCCGCGTAGTGTACAAGAGGCACACTGCGTTTGGGCAACAGCCACATGAGAGATTAAAACATGGAAACTACAACTTCACATGAAAATCGAAGCAACATAATCATTTGACAAATCAGACTAATTAGTGCATAGAATCATGCTGACTTTAAAAAGTGACGTGATATCAGACAAGGCAGCACAAATCTTTAATGATTTTTTTCCAACTAGTAGAAAGAACATTTATATCGAGGATGTCAAACTAGGGCTGGGCGATATATCGAATATACTCGATATATCGCGGGTTTGTTTCTGTGCGATATAGAAAATGACTATATCGTGATATTCGAGTATGCATCCTCGCGCAGTTGCTTTTAGCTGCAGGCATTACACTGCAGGCTTTTCTCACTCTTTCTTGTCTCTCCTTCTCAGAGAGAGATAAAACAAGCGCACCTTGTCACATACGTCACATACTGTCGCGCGTGCAACGTCACACGCTCTCCCGGAGCAGAGAGGTAGCGGCATGGGTAACGTTAACTGTGGTGCTAGCTAGGGATGTCCCGATCTAATATTTGGATCGGATCGGCCGCCGATATTTGCCAAAAAATGCGTATCGGCAAGGCATGGGAAAATGCCGATCCAGATCCAGTTTAAAAAAAAACTTCGGTCCGTGTTTTCCAACGCACCGATTTAAATAATACATTCCACTTTTCCGCTGCTCCCTAATTTCCGTTCCGCATTTTCCAGCACACCTTCAACACATCCACAGGTTTGTGGATTCTCACGCAGATTCTTTTAGCTGTTGGCATTACACGACAGGGTCTTCTCACTCTTTTCTGTGTCTCCCTCTCACAGACAGCGAGTGCACCTTCTTACACACGTCACATACTGTCACGTCATACGTCACATACGTATACGTCCTCTCCCAGCAGAGAGGTAGCAGCATGGCTAACGTTAGCTGTGATGCTAGCGCAGCCGTGTGACCAACGTTTCCTCTAAGGTGCGTGCCTGCGCAATTGCGCACTCGCACTGCTCAAGCGTCCTCTGCGCACGGCAAATCTATGCCACGCACAAAATCAAATAAAAAAATAAGCGCATAACAATTTTCGACACACGGACACGACAGAGAAAATAGTTTTCGTCATCATTGTTCAAATATTGTAACGTCTGTTGAGACGCTTATCTCCATTCGGTGCCAAACGCCCACACCATCAAAATGTCAAGGCAAACATTTCCAGATCAACACCGTATGAAAAAAATAGTGATTTTTTTTAGTTGTGATTTCCTTCTCTGCATGGAAGTTTAAAAGTAGCATATATTAATGCAGTATGAAGAAGAATGTTTTAATGTAGACATGCAAGCCTTGAAAGAAAATGTTGAAAATCAAGACTACATTTCCTGCAAATGGGTGCATTTCTACCCTATATTTTAACTTTAGATTTATTCTCATATCAAACTCTTTTGGCTGTCTTTTTGACACTTACATCCGGCGCCCCCCTCCACACCCTGGATTGTAAATAATGTTTAATAATTCAATGTGATTATCTTGTGTGATGACTGTATTATGATGATAGTATATATCTGATAGTATATATCTGTATCATGAATCAATTTAAGTGGACCCCGACTTAAACAAGTTGAAAAACTTATTGGGGTGTTACCATTTAGTGGTCAATTGTACGGAATATGTACTTCACTGTGCAACCTACTAATAAAAGTCTCAATCAATCAATCAAAACACATAGAATCATCATACTGCTGTGATTATATGCATCAAGTGTTCATTCAAGGCTAAGGCAAAATATTGAGATATATATCGTGTATCGCAATATGGCCTTAAAATATCTCAATATTAAAAAAAGGCCATATCGCCCAGCCCTAGTTTCAATGATGCCATTTCTGTTTGTCATGTATAATTTTGTCTATTTTGTGTTTATCCTTGAATAAACAGGTCAGTTTCTTGTTACCAACCATTGTGTATTATTCAAACTCCCCTAATTCAGCTGGCTAGTTGTTATCAAGAGTACTAAAACCCTTTTCAACATGATTCTGACAACTAAGTAGGCTAAATAACTTTAAACTTTAATACATGCTCGGATAGGCCAGTATCGGTATGGGTCAGTATCGGTATCGGATCGGAAGTGCAAAAACAATATCGTATCGGATCGGAAGTGCAAAAACCTGGATCGGGACATCCCTAGTGCTAGCGGAGTGGAGCGAGTGGTAATACGAGAGAGAGAAGGTGCAAATCTGGTAACAAATGAAGGAATAATTAATTCCAAGAAAAACAGCACGGGGTCCATCGTCTACAAGTGAGCGTCATTACTGCAATTCCTGGAGGAGGTCAGGTCAAGAAAATGTCTCCCCTAACTTGGAGAAACCAAACCATCAGTTTTTATATTCCTCCTTTCTGTCTCTGGGTGTGTGCTAATTCAGGACAGCACACCCTGACCATAAAAGTAGAAGTTTGTGTGTAAGTGTCTGGGAAAACAACTGCTTTAAGTCATAACTTAAATGTTGGCGTTGAGCTTGACATGTAGTCTCTTCTCAAGGATAGGGCTATCACTTTTGCATTCCAAAGTCCCAATTAGGGCCTCTCCAATCCACCTGCGAATATCAAACTAAGGGGCCTTATCTTATGTGCTCAAACTATTTAATTAAACTTGGTGGTTTGCTTTCTCCAAAATGAATATGAACATTCGCCATATGCAAAACATAATGAGTTAATTAATTCACTTCATAACCTTTATGGTTCTGTTGTTCTATTTTGGCCTCTGAATTTGTGCTTTTGTAGCTTTTATATGCTACTTCTTAGACTCCCCGGCTTTCACAAGGCGCACCTGCTATTCTGCAATTAGTTATTAGTATACTTTGTAACCGGCAAGTGAATTTGGGCATTTTTATTTTTGTAGACGCATCTTTTTCACTTTCTGGTCTAATATTCAGTTCCTGGCGACCTGTTTTTATCATTCTTCTGATAAAGGAAAGCTCTCTGGACTGGAACCTTTGGTCTGGCTCTGCACCTGAGAGCCTCTCCTGATTTAGACGTAATAACGCCAGCGACATGATCGTGCAGCTCTGCTAATTAGCGTTGTCTGAAGGCCTTGAATCCTTCATGGTACACACTAGTTAGACCTTCAAAATGACTTTCTTGAGCCCATAATGAAGCCCAAAAGGTTAAAGACTCCTGTTCTCTGTATGTCGAGAAGACTAATGACATCCAGTGTGTCCGTCAGCAGCTTGGAGAAAAAATGGTGTCCGAAGTCCATCCCCCTTTTCTTTCAAATATTAAAATTTTTCCTTAGCTTTTCCACTCTATATTAGAGCCTTGAGTATTGGCGGATACTGATATTAATGGACATGTCAGCAAAATACTTTTATTATTTTGTAGCGTGCAATGCTCGAAAAGGTTTCATCAAATGCATATTGTGATGATCCGTTGCCCGGATCATATTTTGTTTTAGTTTAGGACTCTGTTAGTTCTGTTTTTAGCACCCCTGGGTTTGTGTTTCTTGGTTGCCATGGGTGCTGATTATTTTCCACTTGCCTCCGATTAGTGTTCGGGACGCTCACCTGCTCCCGGGCACTAATCAGAGAGCTATTTATTCCTGCCTTTCCCCACACTCGGTCTGGCTGTTTTGTTTGCTTCATGCAACATGTTTGTTATCCTAACTTCTTGTTCCTGTTCCTGTGCTTGGCTCTACCCTAGATTCCCATGCAATCGGCACGCTTTTCTGTTACGGCTGGGTCGCATGTTTGTGCCCGAATCGTTTCCCCAAGATGCAGACGCAACTCCGGAAGCGGTGTGCAGGTAGGAACAATTATTTATTTTCGTAAATCAGGCAAGAAAACAATAATAATAATAATAATAATAATGGATTACATTTTATATCGCGCTTTTCTATTGTTAGATACTCAAAGCGCTCAGAGAAGTAGGAACCCATCATTCATTCACACCTGGTGGTGGTAAGCTACATTTGTAGCCACAGCTGCCCTGGGGTAGACTGACGGAACAGAAAAGCGTGCCGATTGCTCGGGAAGTGCTAACACACGCCTACACACTTATGAACAACATTTTAGGAAAAATAGGCCTTTTGTTTACTAATTTGAGATCATATATAGCAGTGTTTTTCAATCTTTTTTGAGGCAAGGCACATTTTTGTCATTAAAAAAATCCGGAGGCACACCACCAGCAGAAAACGTTAAAAAATGTAACTCCACCAGGTCGTCGTGCCTTATTTTGAGTGTGTTGGTGTCTTCCTGTGTGTAGTGCTTTAGTTCTTGTCTTGCGCTGTTATTTTGGTGGCCCTTCCTGTTTGGTCTGTGTTTTCCTGTAGCAGCTTTATGTCTTCCTTTGAGCGCTATTCCGCGCACCTGCTTTGTGTTAGCAAGCAAGGCTATTTACGTTGTTGCTATCCTTCTTTGTGTGGACATTGTTGATTGTCATGTCACGTACGGATGTACTTTGTGGGCGCCGTAAGTTTTTGCTGTCGTCCAGCATTCTGTCTCTGTTTACCATATTTTTTGGACTATAAGTCGTTCCGGAGTATAAGTCGCACCGGCCGAAAATGCATAATAAAGAAGGAAAAAAACATATAAGTCGCACTGGAGTATAAGTCGTATTTTTTGGGGAAATGTATTTGATAAAACCCAACACCAAGAATAGACATTTGAAAGGCAATTTAAAATAAATAAAGAATAGTGAACAACAGGCTGAATAAGTGTACGTTATATGACGCATAAATAACCAACTGAGAACGTGCCTGGTATGTTAACGTAACTTATTATGGTAAGAGTCATTCAAATAACTATAACATATAGAACATGCTATACGTTTACCAAATAATCTGTCACTCCTAATCGCTAAATCCCATGAAATCTTATACGTCTAGTCTCTTACGTGAATGAGCTAAATAATATTATTTGATATTTTACGGCAATGTGTTAATAATTTCACACAATAGTCGCTCCTGAGTATAAGTCGCACCCCCGGCCAAACTATGAAAAAAACTGCGACTTATCGTACGAAAAATACGATACTTTGTAGCCAGTTCAGTTTGACTTTCGTTTTGCATAGCCTTTTCTTTTCCCTTTCGTTAATTTTGGGTTTAAGCATTACATACCTTTTTTTTTTACCTGCACACTTCCTCCGACTTTGGTCTGCATATCGGGATCACAACAAACCATCCTCGTCTCACCCGACACATTTCGACTTTTACAAAGCAATGCTGCCACCTACTGACGTGGAGTATTACGTGGTTACCCTGCCGAGTTTTACTCAGCACAGACACTAAGCAACGGCACATTATTGGCAGATTATAATTATTGATTTGCAAAAAATATTTTTGGGACAAATTAGGTGAAGTTGCATAATTTCCCACGGCACACCAGACAATATCTCACGGCACACTAGTGTGTTGAAAAACACTGACATATAGTATGTATTGATTATTAACGATTGGGTACTATAATGCAAGCAAACATTATTTTTGAAGTAGTAGAAAGTACAAGCATGTTTAAATAAGGAAAGACAATCAAGTAAAACTCATTAGTCATTCCAAGCACTGTGTGTGTGTGCGCCTGTGTAAAGCAGACATACGTTGGAAATGATGATCATGAGGGTTTATTGACTTTTCCTTGGGTGCACCGGCAGGAAGCACAGCCAGGCTAACAAGTGTAATAAAAAGTGTAATCCCAGGTCTTTACAGGGACAATATCAGAGCACTCTTTAAGACCTCTATTTACCGTACCAGGATTGACACAATGCCTCAGTCAATAACTATGTAGCATTCTGGGGAAGCATAGATTTAAAAATACATATTCGCAGTTGATGCACGGTTAGGGCTGGGCGATCATGTGATCCTGACTCAAACAAGCGTTGCGGAAATGTCCGTGACAACAGCCAACCGGACCTAAAGGGAGTGACTGAACTTGGAGATGAGCGCAGAGCGGAGGGCAGTGGAAAAAATGTCAGCAATAACTCGGAGAAGGAGTTATCCTCCGAAGATGAGGCTGTTGTTGACGAAAAGGGTTGCTCGACATCAGCTGTGTGGCCGTGGTTTGCTGTAAAATCATAAGTCAGGCAGATATTTAAGTATTTATTTTATTTAGACAAAAACATGTTTGGAAAGTATACTGTAATATTTGTTGCGATATTGGATACTATTAAAGTTTAAAATGTATGCAATTTCAAGCAGTACATATATTTTTTTCTGTCAAAATGAAAAAAATCTATTACATTTAGTGAGAAAATATAAAGTACTTTATAGACACATATCATTGTCAGGTGTTTGCAGGCCAGATAAAATGATGTCGCGAGCCAGATCTGGTCCCCGGGGCTTGAGTTTGACACCTATGCATTAGCACTTTAGCTGCTACTAGCAGTGTCACCAGTGGACATGTAGAAGAATGAGAAACACGGGCATGTCTTTTTAGTGTTTACCTCAGAGTGGATTTGATTTGATTTTTAGTTGATTTTTATTAAGGATCCCCATTAGCTGGTTGCCTCAACAACCCACTAGTCTTCCTGGGGTCCACAATTCAATACAATTACAAGTAAAAGCATATAATTATAACTACACAATACAGAAAAAAATAAAAGCATCAATAAGAAAACAAGCAAACAATTTACAGAGACTGGTTGTTATGAAGCTGGCTGTGGAGCAGTCTTTCTGACGTCACTTCCTCTCCGAACTCAGTTTATAAACAATCAATGAGTCCATAACGAGCTAAGAGCCGGAGATTCAAGAAATACACGGCGCACTTACCCGTGTAAAAAAAATTCCCAAGAAGGGGAACCTTAAGTGATGGGTTAGTGTGGCTGACACGGGGTTTAGGCTAAATAATTATTTGTTTAAAGTAGGGATGTCCGATAATGGCTTTTTGCCGATATCCGATATTCCGATATTGTCCAACTCTTTAATTACCGATACCGATATCAACTGATATATGCAGTCGTGGAATTAACACATTATTATGCCTAATTTTGACAACCAGGTATGGTGAAGATAAGGTACTTTTAAAAAAAAATTCATAAAATAAAATAAGATAAATAAATTAAAAACATTTTCTTGAATAAAAAAGAAAGTAAAACAATATAAAAACAGTTACATAGAAACGAGTAATTAATGAAAATTAGTAAAATTAACTGTTAAAGGTTAGTACTATTAGTGGACCAGCAGCACGCACAATCATGTGTGCTTAGGGACTGTATCCCTTGCAGACTGTATTGATATATATTGATATATAATGTAGGAACCAGAATATTAATAACAGAAAGAAACAACCCTTTTGTGTGAATGAGTGTAAATGGGGGAGGGAGATTTTTTGGGTTGGTGCACTAATTCTAAGTGTATCTTGTGTTTTTTATGTTGATTTAATTAAAAAAACAAAAACAACAAAAAAACGATACCGATAATAAAAAAACTGATACCGATAATTTCCGATATTACATTTTAACGCATTTATCCCTAGTTTAAAGAGTTATCCGGCTTAATGTAGACAGGGCCCAAGAGGAATGTTTTGAGGGTGGACTGGTCAAAAACGGTTAACAAATGTGGACTGTGAAACCTTTCCAAAAAGAGGTGAAAATAGGGCTTTGGAAAACCTGAAATTCTGGGAATCCTTGGAAATGTTTTTGAACTTGTAAAATAGTAGTTCGATTGTCCAAGATGAGATTAGTGTGCGGAGAGTAAAACGGTTCGAATCGGTTGAGAAATGTTGGAATTGTACTAGTTCGAAAAATGGCCTATACATTTTCAATGGGCAAAATGATCCGGGAAACTGGAACATCTGGGTAACTATTTATAACAATTATTTTTTGGAGAGCTCACTAGGCTATTCCCGATCAAGCCAAACGTTTCGATCCTGGAACGGTTCCGATCGGATGAAAACTGTGGGCTGTGGAGCGCGCCAAAGTTTTGGGGCGGAATAATAATAAATAGATAATTTTGTTGGTGTAGAATAACATACTGTATGTGTGAATGCTTGAGAAATGTTAACCAATATTAGTCAATTCTCAGCAAAATAAGCTTTCTAATGACGTATAACACACCAAGGCACGCAAATGGGAGACGGCGCTAAACCCCCGATTTTGACGTAAAAATAGACGGCTCGCCGGCGGACCCGAAAGAAGTTAAACGTCATTTGGGAGGAGATGAAAGAAATGTCAGTGTTGACTATGTTTTTCATCTCTGTGATGTGACCACCGAGTCGCGGCTGCAAACTCTCCGGAGTAAAGCGTGTGAGCAAATGAGCAGGTTGATTTCCATATCAAAAAACCGAGAAGAATCTCTTGATCAGGGTCAGGTGGGGTTCACAAGTCCGCAGGAGAGTTTTCAAAATTGAACGACATGAAGCCTTGTATAATAAATGCTTTTAACGGTGATGAAAATGAACATTTTGTCACAGCAGTTTGTTTTCTGAAACGTTCACTTTGAGAAACATTTTCTTTGCTTAGTGTTAGTCCATCCATCCATTTTTCTACCGCTTATCCCGTTTTGAGGTCGCGGGGGGGTGCTGGAGCCTATCTCAGCTGCATTCGGGCGGAAGGCGGGATACACCCTGGACAAGTTGTCAGTGTTAGTCAGCAACAACAAAACATGTATACAGTGTATAAGGCAGCCATTTATTGAATACCTTGTGCATTCGGCAGGGAAAAGGCAATATACCGTATTTTCTGGACCATAGGGTGCACCGAATTATAAGGCGCACTGCCGATGAATAGTCTATTTTTGAGGTTTTTTCATATATAAGGCGCACCGGATTATAGGGCGCATTAAAGGAGTCATATTTAATTTTTTTTCTAAACGTAAAACACTTCCTTGTGGTCTACATAACATGTAATGGTGGTTCTTTGGTCAAAATGTTGCATAGATTATGTTTTACAGATCATCTTCAAGCCGCTTTCTGACAGTCTCTTCCGGATGCGCCGTTTTGTGGGCGGTCTTATTTACGTGGCTCACCTTCGACAGCGTCTTCTCCCCGTCATCTTTGTTGTAGCGGTGTAGCGTGCAAGGACGGGAGTGGAAGAAGTGTCAAAAGATGGCGCGAACTGTTTTAATGACATTCAGACTTTACTTCAATAACGGAGCAACATCTCCTCATCCAGAAACAACACCGGAAATGAGTCCCGTGAAAAAACGTCTGACCGTAACTCTCTAATAATTAAAGTTCCTTGGGTGCATAATGCAAACTCACTATACCGGTATGTTTTAGCGCTTTCATGGCGAGTTTACTGACAGATATAAGTAAGAACTTTACACTACTTTATATTAGAAATGGCAACAGCGGAGGATGAATAAGACAAGAATAACAAGAAGATTTGGAATAAGAAGCTTATCGACTACGGTGTCGCCACGGACTACAAAGGAGTAAGCGCGCAATTTTTCAAGATTTATGCAGATCTCAAATACAGATCAGCAGGTACCAGAAGGTAAGAAAAGTTGCTTTTGCATTATATTGCGAAACAAAACGCCAGACAATGTGTCTTACCTTATACACACACCATAATAATACTCGTATGTTAAATCACATCAAGCGGTGCGGCTTCCTAGCTTACCAAGGTTGTACTAAAACATTTTGATAGATTTTTGAGCGCCGTGTGTAATCTTCTATATTTTCAATGGAACATAAAAATGTTGGTGTTGTTTACTTGAGTCATTTTGTCATCATAGTGCAGCATACATGTATCTCTTATGTTTGACTGCCATCTACTTGTCTCACTTATCATTGCACCATGTACCAAATAAGATAGCTTCGAGGTGGGAAAGCTCAACCAAACTTATTCCTTACATTAGGTGCACCGGGTTATAAGGCGCACTGTCGAGTTTTGAGGGGGAAAAAAAGGATTTTAAGTGCGCCTAATGGTTTGGGAAAATACGGTAAATAATTACAGGTCAGCAATCACAAAATACCCCTCTTGGTGTGACGTCATCTACAGCAGTGGTCCTCAACCTTTTTGTAACTGCGGACCGGTCAACGCTTGAAAATTTGTACCACAGACCGGGGGGGTATTGGTATTATTATTATAATTTTTTTTTTGTCATAAAAAAATACAATCATGTGTGCTTACGGACTGTATCCCTGCAGACTGTATTGATCTATAATATTGATATATAATGTAGGAACCAGAAATATTAACAACAGAAAGAAACAACCATTTTGTGTGAATGAGTGGGGAAGGGAGGTTTTTTGGGTTGGTACACTAATTATAAGTGTATCTTGTGTTTTTTATGTTGATTTAATTAAATAAATATATATATATATATATATATATATATATATATATATATATATATATATATATACATATATATATATATATATATATATATATATATAAATAAATACATATCTTGTGCGGCCCGGTACCAATCGATCCACGGACCGGTACCAGGCTGCGGCCCGGTGGTTGGGGACCACTGATCTACAGAACTGGAGCCCATTTCCCCGCGTGGACATTGTGGATAAAGGCATGTCAAACTATTATTTTGATCACTTAATTGCATTTTTCTGTCCCCCTGGTACATAATTACTTAAAAACTGATAACGGAATCAGAAGTACTTCATTAATCCCTGAGGGGAATAATCAACACAATGAGCTAAAAATAAAATAGCTGCCATTTCAAGCATTTTGAGGAAAATATCAGAAGAGGACGCAAAATAGAACACTAGCGGTTTAATTTCTTCCTCTTTTTTTTCTCAATTAATCAATCAAAGTTTATTTATATAGCCCTAAATCACAAGCCACGACATCCTCGGCTCAGATCCCACTTCAGGGCAAGGAAAAACTCAACCCAATGGGATGACAATGAGAAACCTTGGAGGAGACCGCAGATGTGGGAACTCCCCCCACCCCCCGAGCGACCGGTGCAATGGACGTCGAGTGGATGTAGTTAATAGTGTGAGAGTCCAGTCCATAGTGAGTCTAGTTAATAGTGTGAGAGTCCAGTCCATAGTGGGGCCAGCAGGGGATCATCTTGAGTGGAGACAGGTCAGCAGCGCAGAGACGTCCCCAACTGATGCACAGATGAGTGGTCCACCCTGGGTTCTGACTTTGGACAGCTAGCGCACATCTGTGGTCACCGAATATAAAGACAGAGAGACAATGTGGTTGGAGGAAAACATGCAACTTTTCCCTGACCACAATTGAACATTCGCCCACCCAAGGAGCATCTATGTGGCAAATTCATGCAAGCTTTTGACCACAAACTTAGTCCCTGCTCACTGACATTCGTCCTTACTGGCCAAACCAGTCAGAATATGTCTCCTCACGCTCATCTGAATGAAAAGGCATTCATTTCAATTTAACAAGTAATAGTGCTGACATTATAGGTGGTATTAGTACCTGTTGTATTTACGTCAGATGACTGCTGCTGCCTGGAATGAGATTGACGCAGTTCAAAAACATCACATTCATTTGTAATTAGTGCATGCTGTATGTTCAAATGTTTTAGTATTTTGCTCGTATGTCCTCCTCTTGACTAAATTGCAACCTTGGAATTATTTAAAGCAGTGCTGTTGCAATCTTTTTTAGTAAAATGATAGCAAACTGGCAAGCCATACCAAGGAATTTATACACTTGGAAACAATTCTGAAGAAGAACCGGTTTTCGATTACCATCCCTAATGTAAAACTACAAAACCCAAAACCAGTGAAGTTGGCACATCGTGTAATTCATAAATAAAAACATAATACGATGATTTGCAAATTCTTTTCAACTTATATTCAATTGAATAGACTGCAAAGACAAGATGCTTAATGTCCGAACTGAGAAACATTTTTTTTTTTTTTGTGCAAATCATTAACTTAAAATTTAATGGCAGCAACATATTGCAAAAAAGTTGGCACAGGGGCATTTTTACCACTGTGTTACATGGCCTTTCCTTTTAACAACACTCAGTAAACGTTTGGGAACTGAGGAGACCAATTTTTGAAGCTTTTCAGGTGGAATTATTTCCCATTCTTGCTTGATGTACAGCTTAAGTTGTTCAACAGTCCGGGGGTCTCCGTTGTGGTATTTTAGGCTTCATATTACGCCACACATTTTCAATGGGAGACAGGTCTGGACTACAGGCAGGCCTGTCTAGTACCCGCACTCTTTTACTACGAAGCCACGCTGTTGTATCACGTGGCTTGGCGTTGTCTTGCTGAAATAAGCAGGGGTGCCCATGAAAAAGACGTTGCTTGGATGGCAGCATATTTTGCTCCAAAACTTGTATGTACCTTTCAGCATTAATGGTGCCTTCACAGATGTGTAAGTTACCCATGTCTTGGGCACTAATACACCCCCATACCAGCACAGATGCTGGCTTTTCAACTTTGCGCTGATACCAATTAGGGATGTCCCGATTCAGGTTTTTGCACTTCCGATCTGATACCGATATTGTTTTTGCATTTCCGATCCGATACTGACCGATACCGATACTGACCGATACTGGCCTATCCGAGCATGTATTAAAGTTTAAAGTTATTTAGCCTACTTAGTTGTCAGAATCATGTTGAAAAGGGTTTTAGTACTCTTGATAACAACTAGCCAGCTGAATTAGGGGAGTTTGAATAATACACAATGGTTGGTAACAAGAAACTGACCTGTTTATTCAAGGATAAACACAAAATAGACAAAATTATACATGACAAACAGAAATGGCATCATTGAACTAGGGCTGGGCGATATGGCCTTTTTTTAATATTGCGATATTTTAAGGCCATATTGCGATACACGATATATATCTCGATATTTTGCCTTAGCCTTGAATGAACACTTGATGCATATAATCACAGCAGTATGATGATTCTATGTGTTTTGATTGATTGATTGATTGAGACTTTTATTAGTAGGTTGCACAGTGAAGTACATATTCCGTACAATTGACCACTAAATGGTAACACCCGAATAAGTTTTTCAACTTGTTTAAGTCGGGGTCCACTTAAATTGATTCATGATACAGATATATACTATCAGATATATACTATCATCATAATACAGTCATCACACAAGATAATCACATTGAATTATTTACATTATTTATAATCCAGGGTGTGGAGGGGGGCGCCGGATGTAAGTGTCAAAAAGACAGCCAAAAGAGTTTGATATGAGAATAAATCTAAAGTTAAAATATAGGGTAGAAATGCACCCATTTGCAGGAAATGTAGTCTTGATTTTCAACATTTTCTTTCAAGGCTTGCATGTCTACATTAAAACATTCTTCTTCATACTGCATTAATATATGTTACTCTTAAACTTTCATGCAGAGAAGGAAATCACAACTAAAAAAATCACTAATTTTTTCATACGGTGTTGATCTGGAAATTTTTGCCTCAGCTTTTTGATGGTGTGGGCGTGTGGCACCGAATGGAGATAAGCGTCTCGACAGACGTCACAATATTTGAACAATGATGACGAAAACTGTTTTCTCTGTCGTGTCGGTGTGTTAAAATTTGTTATGCGCTTATTTTTTATTAGATTTTGTGCGTGGCATAGATTTGCTATGCGCAGAGGACCCTTAAACAGTGCGCAATTGCACAGGCGCGCACCTTAGAGGGAGCGTTGCTCGCACGGCTGCGCTAGCATCACAGTTAACGTTAGCCATGCTGCTACCTCTCTGCTCGGGGAGGACGTATACGTATGTGACGTATGACGTGACAGTATGTGACGTATGACGTGACAGTATGTGACGTGTGTCGTGACAGTATGTGACGTGTGTAAGAAGGTGCGCTTGCTGTCTGTGAGAGGGAGACACAGGAAAGAGTGAGAAGAGCCTGTCGTGTAATGCCAGCAGCTAAAAGCAACTGCGTGAGAATTCACAGACCTGTGGATGTGTTGAAGGTGTGCTGGAAAATGCGGAACGGAAATTACGGAGCAGCAGAAAAGTGGAATGTATTATTTAAATCGATGCGTTGGAAAACACGGACTGGAGTTTTTTTTTAAACTGGATCTGGATCGGCATTTTCCCATGCCTTGCCGATACGCAATTTTTGGCAAATATCGGCAGCCGATCCGATCCAAATATCGGATCGGGACATCCCTAATACCAATCCGGATGTTTCTTTTTCTCTTTGTTCCGGAGGACACGACGTCCACAGTTTCAAAAACAATTTGAAATGTGGACTCGTCAGACCACAGAACACTTTTGATATTATGGACCGTAGATGGTGAAATCCCTAAATTTCTTGCAATAGCTGGTTGAGAAATGTTGTTCTTAAACTGTTCGACAATTTGCTCACGCATTTGTTCACAAAGTGGTGACCCTCGCCCCATCCTTGTTTGTGAATGACTGAGCATTTCATAGAAGCTGCTTTTATACCCAATCATGGCACCCACTTGTTCCCAATTAGGATGTTCCAAATAAGTGTTTGTAGAGCATTCCTCAACGTCCTCCGTCTTGTTTGCCATTTGTGCCAGCTTTTTTGAAACATGTCGCAGGCATCAAATTCCAAATGAGTTAATATTTGCAAAAAAACAACAAAGTTTTCCAGTTCGAACCTTAAGTATCTTGTCTTTGCAGTCTATTCAATTGAATATAGGTTGAAAAGGATTTGCAAATCATTGTATTCTGTTTTTATTTACATTTTACACAACATGCCACCTTCGCTGGTTTTGGGTTTTGTATAATTGTTACCTATACTATAGAGAATAATTCTATAGAGTCTATAGAATGTTCTTTGTGTTCATACTTTTGGGTGTTTGGAATTGATTAATTTGAATTTACATCCGGCAAAATTGGTACAATTATTGTGCGATTCAGTCTTTGTCTGACTTTCCGGAATGGATTGCAAACAAAAACCGAGGTACTATTGTACTTCTGTTAAGCGTTTCAATGTTTTCAATAAGTCATAACTAACTCTTAGTTTGTAATCAGTGTTTCTTTCATCCTGTGTGTGTGTGTGTGTGTGTGTGTGTGTGTGTGTGTGTGTGTGTGTGTGTGTGTGTGTGTGTGTGTCACCCGAGTGGATGAATGCAAGCCTCTCAGCGTTCCTCTCTTTGGCAGGAACACCCTGCATACTGTTGATTCTCAGAAAAAAAGCTCTTTATCTTGCTTTTTTAATCCCACACCCCTTTCATGCCGCCACAATCGCATCAAAAATGAGCGCAAGTCTTCCTAATCAAGAGAATAAAGCTTTGCGTCTCACTACTTGACAATAAAAAATACTTATAAATCAAACTCGAATCTACTCTGAAGAAAAATCAACACCACTTTCTGGAATGCTTTGTGCTTTCTGCTGTTATACAAACACACTAGAAAATATCTCAACGCAAGGACAAATGAATAAGAGTGATTGGAAGATGAAATGACAAACAGGGCAAGGAGTAAATGTGGAACATATTAAACCAGGACTGGGCAATAATTTTTCCTCGGTAAGGCAAATTTAGAGGAAAAAATGTGTGTGGGGGCCGGTAAATCTATTTTTAGGAACACTAATCCAAAACCTCACAATAATGTCTGATTGCATTTGAAAAACGTTATGACAGAATTTGAATTTTTTTTGCTGAATGAGACACCCAGAATGTACATGAAAATAATGAATGTGGGATTTACATTATTAGCTATGAACGATAAAACACTGAATATTGACAACATATGAACGTCACACCCCCTATCGATCGACATATTTTAGAATCAGGCGAAACGCAACAAAAATGCAACAAACACAGCGAAATATGAACGCGAAGGGTAAAAAAAAAACCCCACCTACAATCTGATATATCTGATACATCACTAAGCTTTAGAACTTTGTTGTAAATATATCCTTCCGTGTCTGTATCTGACACCTGCATTTCTGGCTCGCCACTCTGGAAACACTCAGTGGAAACGCTCCCCACCCACACTGCTTTGTGCCTCGTCTGAGTTGCTGTGACTTAAATGACCATAGTAACTAGTATATCATGCAAAAGCGCAGAATCCAACCATTGAAATACTTTGTATAGTACAAGACTTACGGTCATTTGAAAACATCACTGCACATCATAATGGCAGCTACAGTTTCCATCTTAAAGATCTAAAAAAATATTTGTGAATGTCTCCATTCGACTCTGATTCTTTGGGTGACGATTCGATTCAGAATAATTCAACTAGGGTTGTAACGATATACGATAATGGTAACCGTTGTAAAACTCCAGACGGTTAGTATTACCATTTTAAATTCAAATGATCTAAAAACTGTGATTGATAACTGCACTTTTAAATAACTCAGACTGACTGGCACGAGCTCGATGGCTTAAATGCTAACAATAAAACAAAAGACATTAACGTCTTTTCCCTTCAAGAAACGGCATACCCAAATTTGAACTGTCTGAGCAACTCAGTTATTCAATTGTGCACAATGAACCTACAAGCTGCGCTCTCTTAGAACGGAGTGATCGTTTTATACTCGGAGGAATACGAGGGAGGGTGTTTTTTACGGTGCGTTCAAGGACTGCTGAACAGAGTAAGACGCCATGTATGTATGTATGTATATATATTTATATACCGTATTTTTCGGACTATAAGTCGCAGTTTTTTTCATCGTTTGGCCGGGGGTGCGACTAATACTCAGGAGCGACTTATGTGTGAAATTATTAACACATTACCGTAAAATATCAAATAATATTATTTAGCTCATTCACGCAAGAGACTAGACGTATAAGATTTCATGGGATTTAGCGATTAGGAGTGACAGATTGTTTGGTAAACGTATAGCATGTTCTATATGTTATAGTTATTTGAATGAGTCTTATCATAATATGTTACGTTAACATACCAGGCACCTTCTCAGTTGGTTATTTATGCCTCATATAACGTACACTTATTCAGCCTGTTGTTCACTATTCTTTATCCATCCATCCATCCATTTTCTACCGCTTATTCCCTTTGGGGTCGCGGGGGGCGCTGGAGCCTATCTCAGCTACAATCGGGCGGAAGATGGGGTACACTCTGGACAAGTCGCCACCTCATCGCAGGGCCAACACAGATAGACAGACAACATTCACACTCACATCCACACACTAGGGCCAATTTAGTGTTGCCAATCAACTTATCCCCAGGTGCATGTCTTTGGAAGTGGGAGGAAGCCGGAGTACCCGGAGGGAACCCACGCAGTCACGGGGAGAACATGCAAACTCCACACAGAAAGATCCCGAGCCCGGGATTGAACCCAAGACTACTCAGGACCTTCGTATTGTGAGGCAGATGCACTAACCCCTCTGCCACCGTGAAGCCCCACTATTCTTTATTTATTTTAAATTGTCTTTCAAATGTCTATTCTTGGTGTTGGGTTTTATCAAATAAATTTCCCCAAAAAATGCGACTTATACTCCAGTGCGACTTATGTGTTTTTTTTCCTTCTTTATTGTGCATTTTCGGCCGGTGTGACTTATACTCCGGAGCGACTTATACTCCGAAAAATACGGTATGTATGTATATATATATATATGTGTGTGTGTGTGTGTGTGTGTGTGTGTGTGTGTGTATGTATGTATATGTTTGTGTGTGGGTCTGTGTACATATCATATTAATATGATGGATATATAATTAATATTAATTGGATATTAAGAGTGTGAAAGTTCGACTCCTACCTTGTTTACTTCCGTGACGACCTTCTTAAAGTTTTATAATCAATCAGGGATATCAAGCAGCTAAAATGCGGCAAACATGGATAAGTGTGGAGAGTGTTTTACATTTTTCCTATCATGCATTCTAATTAGAGATGTCCGATAATGGCTTTTTTGCCGATATCTGATATTCCGATATTGTCCAACTCTTAATTACCGATTCTGATATCAACAGATACCGATATATACATTCTAGGGCTGCAACAACTAATCGATTAAATCGATTAAAATCTATTGTAAAAATAGTTGGCGATTAATTTAGTCGATTCATTGGATCAATGCTATGCGCATGCGCAGAGGCATTTTTATTTATTTATTTATTTTTTTACTTTTTTATTTTTTTTAATAAACCTTTATTTATAAACTGCAACATGTACAAACAGCTGAGAAACAATAATACAAATAAGTATGGTGCCAGTATGCTGTTTTCTTTCAATAAAATACTGGAAAGGATAGAAATGTAGTTTGTCTCTTTTATCCGATTATTAATCGATCAATCGAAGTAATAATCGACAGATTAATCGATTATCAAATTAATCGTTAGTTGCAGCCCTAATACAGTCGTGGGCGGGGTTGGGGGCGCGGTGGTTTGGTGGTAGCGGGGGTGTATATTGTAACGTCCCGGCAGAGTTAGTGCTGCAAGGGATTCTGGGTATTTGTTCTGTTGCGTTTATGTTGTGTTACGGTGCGGATGTTCTCCCGAAATGTGTTTGTCATTCTTGTTTAGTGTGGGTTCACAGTGTGGCGCATATTTGTAACAGTGTTAAAGTTGTTTATACGGCCACCCTCAGTGTGACCTGAATGGCTGTTGACCAAGTATGCTTTGCATTTACTCATGTGTGTTGGAAAGCCGCATCTATTTTGTGACTGGGCCGGCACGCTGTTTGTATAGAGGAAAAGCGGACGTGACGACAGTTTGTAGAGGACGCTAAAGGCAGTGCATTTAAGGCACGCCCCCAATAATGTTGTCCGGGTGGAAATCGGGAGAATGGTTGGCCTGGGAGATTTTCGGGAGGGGCACTGAAATTCGGGAGGGTTGGCAAGTATGCCCTACGTCCGTGTTTTACCGGATATGTACCGCTCCGTACAGCAGCGTTTTAAAAAGTCATTAATTTTACTTTTTGAAACCGATACCGATAATTCCTGATATTACATTTTAAAGCATTTATCGGCCGATAATATCGGCAGGCCGTTATTATCGGACATCTCTAATTCTAATGGATTTAAATGGGTGTAATCGTACATTTTTTTATGGTTTTCATATTATACGATGATATCAACAATGTTCAGTGAGCAGGTTATGTGTGACCATGTGATGACCATTATGTTTGTTGCATTTTATTTTTGCACCGTGACTAGGGAAGGTTGTTTTGATTGTGTCATAGAGCTGAAGTGAAGTGAATTATATTTATATAGCGCTTTTCTCTAGTGACTCAAAGCGCTTTACGTAGTGAAAAACCAATATCTAAGTTACAATTAAACCAGTGTGGGTGGCACTGGGAGCAGGTGGGTAAAGTGTCTTGCCCAAGTGCAGTGACTAGGATGGCGGAAGCGGGGATCGAACCTGCAACCCTCAGGTTGATGGCACGGCCACTCTACCAACCCGAGATGTTGTGCTATTACCTTACAGTACTTTCAAGGGTCATTGATCTGATTTACTCACATTTACCACAAAATGGCAGCAAATATGTAGCATTCAGAGACCGCCTAGAACAGGGGTGTCAAACTCAAATACACAGTGGGCCAAAATTGAAAACTGAACAAAGCCACGGGCCAAGGTTGAACAAATTAACCTTTTAATAGGTACCCAAACAAGTTTTGCATTGAATATTGAACAAGCAAGGCTTATATAACTTTATAATGACATGCAAAATCGAGTTTCAAATAATAATAATAATAATAATTGAAAAATATCAATGGCATATCAAATACAATTTAAATAAAAATTTAATGCCTCTTTTCTATTTGCAGCCTTCTGAGGTAAATATCAACATTAACTTTTTACACAGGCTAATAAATTAGAAAATAAAATAACAATGAATAAACCAACCATTCAGGATTTTAAACTGCTCAGTTTGCAACACACTGATCTAATCTGATGTGCCCAAGCCAGATACCTGCCATCTTTTCGTGGATGCTCGTTCATTAATGTCGGGGCTCAGGCTCAGGGTTGGGGGCGCGGGGGTATATATTGCAGCCCGGAAGAGTTAGGGCTGCATGGGATTCTGGGTATTTGTTTTGTTGTGTTTATGTTGTGTTACGGTGCGGATGTTCTCCCGTAATGTGTTTGTCATTTTTGTTTGGTGTGGATTCACAGTGTGGCGCATATTTCTAACAGTGTTAAAGTTATTTATACGAGCACCGTCAATGTAACTTGTATCGCTGTTGGCCAAGTATGCCTGGCATTCACGTGTGTGTGCGTGCTGAAGACGCACAACATTCGCTGGACTGGGTGAAAAGCGGACGTGACGATTTTTGGGAGGGGCACTGAAATTTGAGAGTCTCCCGGGAGGGTTGGCAAGTATGAGACTTAGCGATGAATGCGGCGTTACCGCGGCACCGCCGTGCGGCGGGCCAGCTCTAGTGTTAATTTGATATCTCCTCAAGGGCCAAGTGAAATTACACGGCGGGCCAAATTTGGCCTGCGGGCCAGAGTTTGACACCCATGGCCTAGAATATACACTTTGTTCGACTCATGACATCACGCGGGACAAATCGAAGAGGCTGGCGGGCCGCACTTGGCCTGCGGGCCGTAGTTTGGACACCCCTGGTCTAAGTTATGCGGGATGGCAACAATTGTTTGATCAATAAAAAAAATTAAATACTGTTACACGTTGTTGTTCCTTCTTTGTCTACACAAGAAACTATGACAGTTTATAGGACAATGATGTTTTCAGGGACAATATTTCTTTTAAAGGAGTCATATTATGATTTTTTTTCTTTACATTTGAAACACTTCCTTGTGGTCGACATAGTAATGATGGTTCTTTGGTCAACATGTTGCATGTTTTATGTTTTACAGACCATCTTCAACCTATATTCTGATGGTCACGTTTTGTGTCCTTTTACATGACCCCACTTCCACTGCGTCTTCTCCCTGTTGTAGTTTTTAGCGCTTCTATAACGAATCTACTGACAGATATAAGTTAGAAATATACGCTACTTTGTATTAGAAATGGCAAAAGCAGAGGAAGCATGTGCACGTACGAGCCAGTCTGCCCCATAACAAAAGTATAGAAAAAAAGGAGCTTATTGACTACAGCGCAAACAATGGCGGACTCGCGCAAAGCGCTCTGTGTAATACTTTACCATATATGGAGACATCCTGACGAGATAGGGAAGGAAACGTCACAGGACAGAGCAGATTCCAGACGGCTCGTTAGGCGGAAGTATGAATGAAGGCAAGATTATTTTATGAATATCGCTGCATGGTTTGAATTTACATTTTCAAGACTGCTGGGGACCCCAAAAACACATGATCAGGGCCCCTTCAAAGACATTAGACATGGTTTTGTTTTAGGAAACAAATCCTCTTTTGTGTTTTTTTGTTGATATTGTGTCCGGTAGCGAGTGTCTCATGAGTTTTGTGTCCAGGTTGTATATATTCTAGTTCAGGGGTGTCAAACTCACTTTAGCTCAGGGGCCGCATGGAGGAAAATCTGTGCAACTTCAGATTGTTTTCTTTGTCTTACTTTGGTCAAAAATAGAACAAACACATTCGGAAAATACTACAATAAAAATATAGAAAAAAAGCGGTAAATTTTAGATCCATGAAGAAAGTGAATGAATGTTTAGAACTGAATACATTTACATATGCATATAAATGTGTTTTCTTTTGTATTATTTTTCAAATGAATCAAGTAACGTTTATGACAACCTTTTTCCAAAACACAATATAAAATTTGAGATATAACAGGATAATGCATACATTTATCATTTGTCTTCAAAACGCTTACAAAAAAGTGGGACCCCATTTTCTATAAATGGTAAATGGGTTATACTTGTATAGCGCTTTTCTTTTTTGGGGGGACGGCGTGGTGCATTTGGGAGTTGTGCCAGCAACCTGAGGGTTCCTGGTTCGATCCCCACCAACCTCTTCACGTCTGTTGTGTCCTTGAGCAAGACATTTCACCCTTGCTCCTGATGGGTCGTGGTTAGGGCCTTGCATGGCAGTTCCCGCCATCAGTGTGTGAATGTGTGTGTGAATGGGTGAATGTGAAAATAGTGTCAATGCGCTTTGAGTACTTTGAAGGTAGAAAAGCGCTATACAAGTATAACCCATTTACCATTCTACTTTCATTTTACCTGCGTGCAAAGCAGCAGCAGGCGGCTGTGGCCTGCGGGCCGGTTCTAATACTAATCAAATATCATCCCGGGGGCCATTGATAATTCATTCGTTTTACAACAAAGCGTCCATTCTGTCAGAATAATTGTATCTAAGTTATCACAAAACTTTGTGTTGCCATGAGTTCCTGGCGAGAAGACAAAAGCTGTCTTTGATCTTACCATACAAAAGGCTTGTAAAACTCCACTGTGTAAGACGGGAAGCGACATGAAGGTGTCTGTTTCTTTGATGTATTGTAATCCACAGGAAGATTTTATCTTGACCCGAGATCTACAAAGCGGAGAGGAAGCAGGGCCTGACTCCCCTCCAGGCACCTTTTCTTTGAACTGTTTTGTGACCCAAGGCAGCGGCTGTTTACGACCCCCTTCCTTTAGAAACAGCTGTTGCTGTGTAATCATGGAAAGTCCAAATAAAAGAGGAGGCGTACAATCTTTCGTCAGAGCGTGGTGGGAGTACAGCCCAGACGTTTCTCCTCAATTGAGCTAAATTGAATCCTGTCTCTGTTTAATTCCTTGCTTCTTTGTCTATTTAATAGATGTCATCAGTGTTTGAACCTGACACATTCTGTCCCATGGCATTAATTTACGACATTTGTACTGGAAAGAGGTCCGTTTCAGCAGCATCAGTTTGCACCACGACTGACAAAATCAGTCCACAAACCTCTTCATTCAATGATCTGTTTCCCAACACCACACCTTTTCACTATGACTTGCAAGTTACGAGTATTGTGGGCACAAACGTGTCATGGATGGTGACTCGAACTCTGACTGCATTTGCATCATTTAAGGTTAAATGCACAATTGTACCGCAATTTTGGAGGTACTACTGTATCATGAAACTTTGCTTGCAATGTATTTTTATTTTCTGTCTTGAACAAGCAGAATAAAAAAAACCCCGCAGATTCAACACTGTCCTCATCGTGGACTTTCCGGTCTTGTGGCTAATGTTAATTAGTGTCATATTTCCTATGTGGATTAATGGACTTTTTTTTAATTGCACTAATGAGGACTGTCTCAGACTGGAGGCGGAGTGAGAGGGGGAAGTACAGGTGGTGGTTCTCTAATGAAGTCCCCAGTGGACGACTACATTACCCAGCTACCCAGGGCATGTGACAGGAGGATGACTTGACAGTGACAATATTAATGAGTCACTTGCTTATTACAGTATAACTATTATCTCCTGTGTGTATGCAACTGGTTTAGCAGACCGCCTTCGCTAACTCATTCTACAACATTTTTGATAAAAGTGACCGTTGTAACTTGGGACGTCTTCAACACATGACTTTATTGTCCAATCTGATTCGTTAAAGGCGAACATTATCACAATTTCAGAAGGGTTAAAACCATTAAAAATCAGTTCCCAGTGGCTTATTTTATTTTTCGAAGTTTTTTTCAAAATTTTACCCATCACGCAATATCCCTAAAAAAAAAAGCTTCAAAGTGCCTGATTTTAACCATCGTTATATACACCCGTCCATTTTCCTGTGACGTCACATAGTGATGCCAACACAAACAAACATGGCGCATAGAACAGCAAGCTATAGCGACATTAGCTCGGATTCAGACTCGGATTTCAGCAACTTAAGCGATTCAACAGATTACGCATGTATTGAAACGGATGGTTGTAGTGTGGAGGCAGGTAGCGAAAACGAAATTGAAGAAGAAACTGAAGCTATTGAGCCATATCGGTTTGAACCGTATGCAAGCGAAACCGACAAACGACACGACAGCCAGCGACACGGGAGAAAGCGAGGACGAATTCGGCGATCGCCTTCTAACCAACGATTGGTATGTGTTTGTTTGGCATTAAAGGAAACTAACAACTATGAGCTAGGTTTACAGCATATGAAATACATTTGACAACAACATGCACTTTGAGAGTGCAGACAGCCCAATTTGTATCAATTAATATATTCTGTAGACATACCCTCATCCGCTATCTTTTCCTGAAAGCTGATCTGTCCAGTTTTGGAGTTGATGTCAGCAGGCCAGGGAAGCTAGGGTCGATATTCTTCTCTTGATCATCTTCGGTGGCATAAGGGACGGTGTGAGCCAAGACATCCAGGGGGTTTAGCTCGCTCGTCTGTGGGAACAAACTGCCGCCATTGCTTGCCGTGCTACCGAGGTCTTTTGTCCCTGATATGCTCACACACTCCGGCAGATTCAATGGGGGTCTGGCGGCAGATTTCTTTGACTTTATCGTTGGAAATGCATCTGCTTTGAGTGTCGCAGGATATCCACACATTCTTGCCATCTCTGTCGTAGCATAGCTTTCGTCGGTAAAGTGTGCGGAACAAACGTCCAACTTCTTGCCACTTTCGCATCTTTGGGCCACTGGTGCAACTTGAATCTGTCCCTGTTCGTGTTGTTACACCCTCCGACAACACACCGACGAGGCATGATGTCTCCAAGGTACGGAAAACAGTCGAAAAAACGGAAAATAACAGAGCTGAATTGACTCGGTGTTTGTAATGTGTTTGAGAAAATGGCGGATTGCTTCCCGATGTGACGTCAGGTTGTGACGTCATCGCTCCGAGAGCGAATAATAGAAAGGCGTTTAATTCGCCAAAATTCACCCATTTAGAGTTCGGAAATCGGTTAAAAAAATATATGGTCTTTTTTCTGCAACATCAAGGTATATATTGACGCTTACATAGGTCTGCTGATAATGTTCCCCTTTAAATATTACGATATGTTTTTTATTGCTAGCATTTATGCTACGTATGTGCTAGAAAGAGTACTTTTAATGAGGAGCCCTACAAATAAAAACATCTCATTTGATTGATTAATCAACCATAGTTGACTTATACAGCCGTTAATCACAGATGTCTCAAAGGGCTGCACATTTGCATATTTTTCTACCTTTTAAAAAGGCTAAAACACTAAGCGTGCCGGCATACAAAAAAAGTTATTCTCACGGTCGACTGATTGTCTAACGCAGATGTAACATGGTGTCCATTATACTTTACAAAATTTAATGTAATTTTCGTCGACTAAAATTTTGAGGAATTTAGTCGACTAAAACTAAATTAATTTAGGTGACTTAAAATATGAAAAATAAAATAAGTCGCTTCTTAGCAGCTCCACTGTAGACACGACACAAGAGCCAAGCGTGCAGGTTTTAATGATCAATTGTTTTAACACAAGTTTTCTCTCCAGTAGAACGTGACCTTTCAGCCACGTCCGTATCCTCTCTCCCTCTCTGCTCCCGGCTGCTCACTGTTAAAGACAACAGATGATTAGATTACCACTTACCACCTGTGAAATCTAATCACCTGCCAGCCGTGTCTCGCGGTCAGCACATGCCCCGCCCCTATCCAATGGTGCTCCGCTCTCAACACCATCGACAGAGGCGGTGACCTTTGCTCCTGTAGGCGCGCTGATCACAATTTCCCTCCACAATGACTAAAACTAAAATACATTTTTGTCAAAAGACTGTGACTAAAACTAAATTGAAAACTGCTGCCAGAATTAACACTGTTCCCGCTGATATCGCTCAGTGCTCAGGCCGTAATAACACCAACAATACTTTGTATTCATAATGCAATTTATACTTCAGAGAAAGTTCTATTACACGTGCCAAATTGGCTGTGGTTCCTCGTCAGCGGCAGCATATTGACAGATGGACATTTTCATCCATATTCATCCACAGGACCGCTCATGTCGTCCATGTAAAAGATTGTCAGCTCTGAGTCGGTGAGTCCATGAAAAATGTATTAGAGGGAGTTATGAATCCACAATAAAGGATCAAATGAGATTTTGCAGTGCGGACATCAAGAAGATTGACAGCTGGATGACAGCAACCAGGAAATCAAACTGCTGGACTTTTTAGCTTTAATAGTTTCAGAACAAGTCCTCCTCTAACACTGAATTTTGTGAATGACTCATTATGACTTCAGACCGTATTATTACTCCTCTTTTATTCCTCCTCTGGGTTATAGAAAGAGATTATTCAAAATGAAGAAAAGTTTACAGTTCAATTAAGACAAATGCTGTTGATTAATGATTGCATTCAAAAACATTATTTTGTTGTCAAGCTAGAAATATGTTCCTATCCTCACCTATGGAAAATGTAGTAAGCTAAGCTACAAACTTATTCTAGATCGGGGGCCAAATGGAGAAAAATGTACTCCCAAGTGGGCCGGACTGGTAAAATTATGGCACGATAACTTAAAGATAAGGACAACTTCAGATTGTTTTCTTTGTTTAAAAATAGAACAAGCACATTACAAAATGTACAAACCATAATGTTGTTGTTTTTTTTTTTACACTTACATGTTGCGGTTAATAGTATTCTATCTTTTTGTCGTTATTTACACTTTCTGAATAAATTATGTGATAATGTTCATCATTGGTGTTCATTTTCAATATGTCAAGATAAAGAAATAATATAAAAATCAAATTACAGGATGTTATTTTTGTAGTTTGCTCATTTTCCTCGACTGGTGCACTAACATCATGTGGTTTATTCTTTTTACATATGTAGCATCATCTACAATGATACAAATAATTGCTATAGTGACATCTAGTGGACACATTTAGAACAGCTGTTTCTTTCATTCAAAAATTTCGGCTCATTTTTATACTTAGCAAACTCATCCCGCGGGCCGGATAAAACCTGTTTGCAGGCTTTATCAGGCCCGCGGGACGTACGTTTGACACCCCTGCTTTAAAAGATTATACTACTAAGGTCAAAAGTGCACATGTCCGTCACAAGCTCTCCAGAGAGTGGTGGCTCTTGCCTCCAGGAAATTGGAATCGTACAGGAATGCAGGTTTGAATTTTAGGAGGAAGTGTAAAGACATTAGCATCATCTGGTAGGAAGCCCTCACAAGTAGGAGTAGATGATAGGGGTCAGAGGTCACTCAACTCAAACCGATCACAGGAAATAGTTGTCCAAACTGGCTGGCCCCCAAGGATAGAACAACAAATAGTAACTGTCTTGGTGTAAAAGGTATTTAAGGACAGTTGTCCAAGAAGGTAGCAGAAGATTAATCAGGCCCATACTTTTTCTCTTGGAGCTGCAGCTCTAGTCTGCGGCTTGCTGAAACAAATAAAGCTTTTTGTTCGACGATTCCTTGTCTTCTTGGCTCATCACTTTTCGCACGACCAACAAATATACAACAATATCAAATAGGAAGAGGCAACATCATATTAACTACGTTTTCATGCACTACATTAGTCTGATTTCTCAAAGAGTGATTTTTTTTGGTATTTTCACACCTTTGTGTGAAGTCCAAGTGTCCATACACTCTCTCTAATGGGACTATTGGTCATACGCCATGTGCCTCCCATACACTGGGGGGCGCTTATTTCATTTTAGTGCGGTTAAATGAATTCCTTTTACGGTTGACCTTTGACGTCACTCTAGCCATCTGCAGATCCTTACAGCTTGTTTTAAGTGATGTCCGCTGTAATATTGGCACAGATTGCAAATATTACGTCTCTAATGGCCATGTTGATGTTAAATAGCAAACAGCAACAAGGAATGATCTTAGATTGCGCTACAAGATTGCGCCTAGTCTATAAAATTCGCTACACCTCCCTGATACCAAAGTACATGTCAAACTACTTCCTTAACTACTTCCTACCGCCATAACCACAACACCAGGGGGAGCTCCACAAACCACGTCAAACCCAGATTCCGATCTAACAAAGGTCTTAACTCATTCTCCTTCAATACCACATCAACATGGAATGCACTCCCAACAGGTGTAAAAGAAAGTGCATCTCTATCCTCCTCCAAAACCGCACTAAAAGAACACCTCCAGGCAACTTCAACCCTACACAAACACCCTCCCCCCACCACATCCCACCTTTTTGGATTGTAAATAATCAAATGTATATACTTGTTGTTATGCTTTCTGAGCTCACTATGTTCACTGCTCGCTGTACATATCCTACCAAGTCAGACCTACACTGTTTCAATGTCCATTTCTCAGATGATATAATTGTTGATGACTGAAGTGCTGATATCAACCAAACCTAATTCCCCCGCCCCAACCCCCTCCACATCCCACCCCCCGGATTGTAATTAATGTAAATAATTCAATGTATATACTCTGATGATTAACTTGTGTGATGACTGTATTATGCTGATAGTACCGTATTTTTCGGACTATAAGTCGCAGTTTTGTTCGTAGTTTGGCCGGGGGTGCGACTTATACTCAGGAGCGACTTATGTGTGAAATTATTAACACATTACCGTAAAATATCAAATTATATTATTTAGCTCATTCACGTAAGAGACTAGACATATAAGATTTCATGGGATTTAGCGATTAGGAGTGACAGATTGTTTGGTAAACGTATAGCATGTTCTATATGTTATAGTTATTTGAATGACTCTTACCATAATATGTTACGTTAACATACCAGGCACGTTCTCAGTTGGTTATTTATGCGTCATATAACGTACACTTATTCAGCCTGTTGTTCACTATTCTTTATTTATTTTACATTTTCTTTCAAATGTCTATTCTTGGTGTTGGGTTTTATCAAATAAATTTCCCCCCAAAATGCGACCTATACTCCAGTGCGACTTATGTTTTTTTCCTTCTTTATTATGCATTTTCGGCAGGTGCGACTTATACTCCGGTGCGACTTATACTCCGAAAAATACGGTATATATTTGTACCATAAATTGATTAACGTGGACCCTGACTTAAACAAGTTGAAAAACTTATTCGGGTGTTACCATTTATTGGTCAATTGTACGGCATATGTACTGTACTGTGCAATCTACTAATAAAAGTTTCAATCAATCAATCAAAAAACAAACATGACGCTACTACCAAGAATGTATCAGTGTGGATGCCGGTCCGAAGCAAAGAAAGACAGGCGTAAGAGATTTTTGGAAGGAATTTTTGGACGACGAAATCACGGAAACAAAACTTTTTAATGTCTTGGAGTTCATTCAAAAGGCTCTGTGGGTTGTTGGAAGGAGTTTAACAAAAAAAGACAGTTTGTGCCCCAACTGATATCCAGAGAAAAGTTGCTATTGTTGTGGACTATCTTGCAAGTTGTGTGATTAAACAAGTTATTGTTAACCAGTTTGGAGTACACAAATGCAGCATTAAGAGGTTTGTGTACGCATTATTATTTGCATTTAAAATACCTGCTTCATTATCTTTCATCTCATTCGTATTTAGTTCAGAGTCCGAATTAAACCGGCATTTTACATTTTCTTAGCTGACTTTTTAAATAAATCTCAGTTTCTTTTTTCTACCATCGATGCACTTCCAAATGTTCTGTTCTTTTAATGTGTGAAGAAATTAAACAGTCTCCTCTTCGTGACAATTGTTGCTACATATTTATTGAATGGTATCTGCTACCGGGTTTTATCCCGCGCCTTGAGACTGGTGCATGCAGGATACAAAAGGTCCTCTCCGGCTGCACACACCCCCTCGAGAGATCTGGTTTCCAATCGCCTAATCCAGGTGTGTTAGTCCGACTTTTCAAAAACCGAACACGATCGGATTAAAGTGTTTCTATGGGCTGTAGGAGGCTTATTTAGAGCCAAACTATTTGAGAAATCGGACTAATTGAGTGCATGGACACGCACTGACAATGTAATCATGAACGACAAATCAATGATTGAAGTGACAAACTTGCCATCCAAACAATACCACGTTTGTTGACAAGAAGATACGACAGCCATGGAAGCACAGTCAATCTCTTTATTAACCAGAGGAAACACAATCGGTCAAAAGATTCAAAAAACTAACTGCTAAAGCTAATAAACACAGCTCCGTTGGAAACCCCTGATGACATCACTAGGACACAGGCCCCGCCTTTTCAAAGCACACACACATGCACACTATGCTCTCATATAAATTGTCTCTCAACTGCATATGCAAGATAGTTGAAGTTGTTTTTACAAGTGTCGTAATACTTTCCCTAGTGATTCATTACATTTATTAAAGAGTAATTATGTTAGTAATTCAATTGCTTTGTTGGTAAAGTAACGAGTAACTATAATTAATACATTTTTAAAAGTAACGGCAAAATCAGTTTTCCTCCATCGTCCCTTAGAGTGAGAAGCTCTTTTAGTGCTGCCAAAGGTGCATCAACAAAATATTAAGCAAAGGCTGAGATTTTTTTAATGCATTTTCTTTATGGAGTATTTTATCTATATAGAATTTTTAGCACAAACATGAATTCATTCCAGTTTGGAATAAGGTTGTCACATAAAAAAAGGTGGCTTTTTTGAATGCACTGCTTATCCTCCTGGGAACCAGACCCTCTGCAGTTTGTTTTGGGTCTATTTCTTTTGACATAGTTACACATTTCGGGAAAAGAAATAGCCCCGTTCTGCAAAACACAAATGTCCATGTTGTATATTTGTTGGTCGTGCAATGGGTGATGAGCCAAGAAGACGCCAACGAGGAATCGTCGAACAAAGTGCTTTATTTGTTTCAGCGAGCCTCAGACTGGAACTGCAGATTCCAGGAGATAGAGTATGGGCCTGATCACTCCTCTGCTGTCCTCTTGTGCAACTGTTCTTAAATACCTTTTACACACAGACTCTTACTCTTTGTAGTTCTAGCCTTGGAGCCGGTCAGTCTGGCCAGTCAATCTTTCCTTGACATTAGTTCTCTGATCAGTTTGAGTCGGGTGACCTCTGACCCCTATCCTCTACTCCTACCTGTGGGGGCTTCCTACCAGATGTTGATAATGTTTTTATGATCACTCCTAAAATCCAAACCTGCATTCCTGTAGAATTCCAATTTCCTGGGGGCAATAGCCACAACTCTCTGGAGAGTTTGTGATGGACATGTGCACTTTTGAAGCTATCTTAGGGCATACCGTATTTTTCGGACTATAAGTCGCTCCGGAGTATAAGTCGCACCGGCCGAAAATACATAATAAAGAAGGAAAAAAACATATAAGTCGCACTGGAGTATAAGTCAAATTTTTTTGGGAAATTTATTTGATAAAACCCAACACCAAGAATAGACATTTGAAAGGCAATTTAAAATAAATAAAGAATAATGAACAACATGCTGAATAAGTGTACGTTATATGAGGCATAAATAACCAACTGAGAATGTGCCTGGTATGTTAACGTAACATTATGGTAAGAGTCATTCAAATAACTATAATATATAGAACATGCTATACGTTTACCAAACAATCTGTCACTACTAATCGCTAAATCCGATTAAATCTTATACGTCTAGTTTCTTACGTGAATGAGCTAAATCATTTATTTGATATTTTACGGTAATGTGTTAATAATTTCACACATAAGTTGCTCCTGAGTATAAATCGCACCCCCGGCCAAACTATGAAAAAAACTGCGACTTATAGTCCGAAAAATACGGTAATTCCTTAGTAGAATAATCCTCTAAAGGATTCTGTAACCAAATATAAACACATGTGTCAGGTTCAAACACTGATGACATCTATTAAACAAGACAAGAAGCAAGGAATCAAACAGACAGAATTAAATTTGGCTCAATGAGAAGCGCGTACACTTGTACCCTTGTACAGTGTCCCACGCTCTGAGGAAATATTGTACGCCTCCTCTTTTATTTGGACTTTCCCTGATTACATGGCAACAGCTGTTTCTAAGGGAGAGGGGTCGTAAACAGCCACTGCCTTTGGTTACAAAAGGTCCCTGGAGCTTGGGCTGGTCCTGCTTCCTCTCCACTTTGTAGATCTCGGGTCAAGACAAAATCTTTCTGTGGATTACAATACATCAAAGAAACCGACCCCTTCATGTTGCTTCCAATCCCACACAGTGGAGTTTTACAAGCCTTTTGATTGGTAGGTTCAAAGACAGCTTTTGTCCTCTCGCCGGGAACTCATGGAAACACAGTTTTGTGATAACTTAGATACAATTATTCTAACAATATGCTAGCTCACAATCATATAAGAAAATAGTACATGGTAAAATTCACTACTGAGAATGCTGGTTCTCAGATGGACTGTACGTCTATTGAACCAAAATGTTGTATAATCAACGCCTTGAAGAACCAATATCATCGTGAGTGAGTGTTGATGGAAGAGTTAGAGCACAAATAAGAAGCTCCATGTGGGCTTTGATGTGATGATGCTGCACAGCCAGTCATTCGAAGGTGTTCCCATCCATCACGTTCCCAGAGGTGTTCCTGTAGCCTGCTTAATGTTCCTCGTCTGCAGCATAGATAGCCACGACATCTGCTGACATTTAAGGGGCTACAGTACGCGCACACAGAGACGGGCCGCCAAGACAAATGATGTTCTGTCTTCTTGCAAACAACCCAACTATAAAATGTCCGCCGAATTGCATCTTATGTCTCACTGACAGTGTGCTACAAAAAGGGTAAAAGTTAGGTACTGACCGAATCCGTCTATGCTAAAGGATACGGATTTATTCAAATAGTAGCATATTTTGATATTTTTTGTTGCACATGACGTTACGTGCACACTAGTATTAAATCTAAATGTTAAGTCTGAATCTAAATGTTTAATCTAAATCTACATGTTAAATCTAAAGCTAAATGTTAAATCTAAACCTAAATGTTGAATATAAATATTAAATCTAAATGTGAGCGCTAAATGATGAATCTAAATGTTGAATCTAAACATTTAGGTTTATGTATAAATATATATAATGTAATTTTGATATTTTTTGTTGCACATGATGTCACGTGCACACTAGTATGGGGTGTAAAATGTAAAAGTTCAGTCACCTTTCTAGCAAATGTATCATTCATCACATTTAAGTTTAAAATAAATGTTGACTCTAAATGTTAAATCTAAATGTTATATCTAAACCTAAATGTTAAATCTAAATCAAAATATTAAATCTACATGTTAAGTCTAAATCTAAATGTTAAATCCAAACGTAAATGTTAAATCTAAATCAAAATATTACATCTAAATCTTAAGTCTAAATCTACATGTTAAATCTAAACCTAAATGTTAAATCGAAATCTGAATGTGAGCACAAATGTTAAATCTAAACCTAAATGTTAAATCTAAATCTAAATGTTGAGTCTAAATCTAAATGTTAAATCTAAATGTTATATTTAAACCTAAATGTTAAATCAAAATCAAAATATAAAATCTACATGTTAAGTCTAAATCTACATGTTAAATCTAAATCTAAATATTAAATCAAAATCTTAAGTCTGAATCTAAATGCTAAATCTAAACCTACATGTTAAATCTAAATCTAAATGTTAAATCTAAACCTAAATGTTAAATCTAAATCTAAATGTTAACTCTAACCTAAATGTTGAATCTAAATCTTAAATCTAAATGTGAGCGCTAAATGTTAAATCTAAACATTTAGGTTGACATATGAATATATATAATATAATTTCGATATATTTTGTTGCACATGACGTTACGTGCGCACTAGTATGGGGTGCGTAGTGTAAAAGTTCAGTCACACTTTTCTAGCAGATATATTTCACAGATTCACTTTTCTCACATTTAAAACACTTTTCTCACATTTAGCTAATTTTCATCACATTTAAGTTTAAATTAAATGTTGACTCTAAATATTATATCTAAATGTTAAATCTAAATCTAATGATAAATCTATACCTAAATGTTAAATCTAACCTACATTTTGAATCTAAATCTTAAATCTAAACATTTAGGTTTACATATGAATATATATAATTTTCTATATTTTTTGTTGCATGTGCGCACAAGTATGGGGTGCAGAATGTAAAAGTTCAGTCACACTTTTCTAGCAAATATATTTCAAAATTTTAACTCACTTTTCTCACATTTAGCTCATTTTCATCACATTTAAGTTCAAAATAAATGTTGACTCTAAATCTAAATCTTAAATCTAAATCTTAAATCTAAACCTATATCTTAAATCTAAATCTAAATATTAAATCTACATCGAAGACTTCTATGGGAATGAAACAACAAGGATTCAGATTTCCCTCGCGGTTCACCGGGGCCCCCCTCTGGAGCCAGGCCCAGAGTTGGGTCACGATGGTGAGCGCCTGGTGGCCGGGCCTGTCCCCATGGGGCCCAGCCAGGCACAGCCCGAAGAGACAACGTGGGTCCCCCCTCCAAAGGGCTCACCACTCATGGGAGGGGCCATAGAGGTCGGGTGCAGTGTGAGCTGGGCGGCAGCCGAAGGCAGGGCCATGGCGGTCCGATCCTCGGCTACATAAGCTAGCTCTTGGGACGTGGAACGTCACCTCGCTGGGGGGAAGGAGCCTGAGCTTGTGCGCAAGGTAGAGAAGTTCCGGCTGGATATAGTCGGACTCACCTCGACGCACAGCAATGGCTCTGGAACCAGTTCTCTTGAGAGGGGCTGGACTCTCTTCCACACTGGCGTTGCACGCAGTGAGAGGCGACGAGCTGGAGTAGCAATTCTTGTTGCCCCCCGGCTCAAAGCCTGCACGTTGGAGTTCAATCCGGTGGACGAGAGGGTAGCCTCCCTCCGCCTTCGGGTGGGGGGACGGGTCCTGACTGTTGTTTGTGCTTACGCACCAAACAGCAGTTCAGAGTACCCACCCTTTTTGGATACACTCGAGGGAGTACTGGAAAGTGTGTTCCCTTGTTCTACTGGGTGACTTCAACGCTCATGTTGGCAGCGACAGTGAAACCTGGAGAGGCGTGATTGGGAAGAATGGCCGCCCGGATCTGAACCCGAGTGGTGTTTTGTTGTTGGACTTTTGTGCTCGTCACAGATTGTCCATAGCAAACACCATGTTCAAGCATAAGGGTGTCCATATGTGCACTTAGCACCAGGACACCCTAGGCCGCGGTTCCATGATCGACTTTGTAGTTGTGTCATCGGATTTGCGGCCTCATGTTTTGGACACTCAGGTGAAGAGAGGGGCGGAGCTTTCTACCGATCACCACCTGGCGGTGAGTTGGCTGCGATGGTGGGGGAGGATGCCGGACAGACCTGGCAGGCCCAAACGCATTGTGAGGGTCTGCTGGGAACGTCTGGCAGGGTCTCCTGTCAGAGAGAGTTTCAATTCCCACCTCCGGAAGAACTTTGAACATGTCACGAGGGACGTGCTGGACATCGAGTCCGAGTGGACCATGTTCCGCACCTCTATTGTCGAGGCGGCTGATTAGAGCTGTGGCCGCAAGGTAGTTGGTGCCTGTCGTGGCGGTAATCCTAGAACCCGTTGGTGGACACCGGCGGTGAGGGATACCGTCAAGCTGGAGGAGGAGTCCTATTGGGTTCTTTTGGCTCATAGGACTCCGGAGGCAGCGGACAGGTACCGACAGGCCAAGCGGTGTGCGGCTTCAGCGGTCGCGGAGGCAAAAACTCGGACATGGGAGGAGTTCGGCGAGGCCATGGAAAACGACTTCCGGACGGCTTCGAAGCCATTCTGCACCACCATCCGCCGCCTCAGGAAGGGGAAGCAGTGCACTGTCAACACCGTGTATGGTGCGGATGGTGTTCTGCTGACCTCGACTGCGGATGTTGTGGATCGGTGGAGGGAATACTTCGAAGACCTCCTCAATCCCACCGACACGTCTTCCTATGAGGAAGCAGTGCCTGGGGAATCTGTGGTGGGCTCTCCTATTTCTGGGGCTGAAGTTGCTGAGGTAGTTAAAAAGCTCCTCGGTGGCAAGGCCCCGGGGGTGGATGAGACCCGCCCGGAGTTCCTTAAGGCTCTGGATGCTGTGGGGCTGTCTTGGTTGACAAGACTCTGCAGAATCGCATGGACATCGGGGGCGGTACCTCTGGATTGGCAGACCGGGGTGGTGGTTCCTCTCTTTAAGAAGGGGAACCGGAGGGTGTGTTCCAACTAACGTGGGATCACACTCCTCAGCCTTCCCGGTAAGGTCTATTCGGGTGTACTGGAGAGGAGGATACGCCGGATAGTCGAACCTCGGATTCAGGAGGAACAGTGTGGTTTTCGTCCTGGTCGTGGAACTGTGGACCAGCTCTATACTCTCGGCAGGGTCCTTGGGGGTGCATGGGAGTTTGCCCAACCAGTCTACATGTGCTTTGTGGACTTGGAGAAGGCATTTGACTGTGTCCCTCGGGAGGTCCTGTGGCGAGTGCTCAGAGAGTATGGGGTATCGGACTGTCTGATTGTGGCTGTCCGCTCCCTGTACGATCAGTGTCAGAGCTTGGTCCGCATTGCCGGCAGTAAGTCAGACACGTTTCCAGTGAGGGTTGGACTCCGCCAAGGCTGCCCTTTGTCACCGATTCTGTTCATAACTTTTATGGACAGAATTTCTAGGCGCAGTCAAGGTGTTGAGGGGATCCGGTTTGGTGGCTGCAGGATTAGGTCTCTGCTTTTTGCAGATGATGTGGTTCTGATGGCTTCATCTGGCCAGGATCTTCAGCTCTCGCTGGATCGGTTCGCAGCCGAGTGTGAAGCGACTGGGATGAGAATCAGCACCTCCAAGTCCGAGTCCATGGTTCTCGCCCAGAAAAGGGTGGAGTGCCATCTCCGGATTGGGGAGGAGACCCTGCCCCAAGTGGAGGAGTTCAAGTACCTAGGAGTCTTGTTCAGGAGTGAGGGAAAAGTGGATCGGGAGATTGACAGGCGGATCGGTGCGGCATCTTCAGTAAAGCGGACGCTGTATCGATCCGTTGTGGTGAAGGAGGAGCTGAGCCGGAAGGCAAAGCTCTCAATTTACCGGTCGATCTACGTTCCCATCCTCACCTATGGTCATGAGCTTTGGGTTATGACCGAAAGGACAAGATCACTGGTACAGGCGGCCGAAATGAGTTTCCTCCGCCGGGTGGCGGGGCTCTCCCTTAGAGATGGGGTGAAAAGCTCTGCCATCCGGGGGGAGCTCAAAGTAGAGCCACTGCTCCTCCACATCGAGAGGAGCCAGATGAGGTGGTTCGGGCATCTGGTCAGGATGCCACCCGAACGCCTCCCTAGGGAAGTGTTTAGGGCATGTTCAACCGGTAGGAGGCCACGGGGAAGACCCAGGACACGTTGGGAAGACTATGTCTCCCGGCTGGCTTGGGAACGCCTCGGGATCCCCGGGAGGAGCTGGACGAAGTGGCTGTGGAGAGGAAAGTCTGGGCTTCCCTGCTTAGGCTGCTGCCCCCGTGACCCGACCTCGGATAAGCGGAAGAAGATGGATGGATGGATGGATGTTAAGTCTGAATCTAAATGCTGAATCTAAACCTACATGTCAAATCTAAATCTAAATGTTAAATCTAACCTAAATGTTGAATCTAAATCTTAAATCTAAATGTGAGTGCTAAATAATAAATCTAAATGTTAAATCTAAACATTTAGGTTTACATATGAATATATATATATAATATAATTTCGATATAAAATGGATGGATGGATAATTTCGATATTTTTTGTTGCATGTGATGTCACGTGTGCACTAGTATGGGGTGCAGAATGTAAAAGTTCAGTCACACTTCTCTAGCAAATATATTTCACAGGTTTCTCACATTTAGCTCATTTTCATCACATTTAAGTTAAAAAAATGTTGACTAAATGTTAAATCTAAATCAAAATATTAAATCTACATGTTAAGTCTGAATTTAAATGCTAAATCTAAACCTAAATGTTAAATCTAAACCTAAATCTGAATGTGAGCGTTAAATGTTCAATCTAAACTTAAGTGTTAAATCTAAATCAAAATATTAAACCTATATGTTAAATCTAAATCTAAATGTCAAAATCTAACCTAAATCCATCCATCCATCCATCTTCTTCCGCTTATCCGAGGTCGGGTCGCGGGGGCAGCAGCCTAAGCAGGGAAGCCCAGACTTCCCTCTCCCCAGCCACTTCGTCCAGCTCCTCCCGGGGGATCCCGAGGCGTTCCCAGGCCAGCCGGGAGACATAGTCTTCCCAACGTGTCCTGGGTCTTCCTCGTGGCCTCCTACCGGTCGGACATGCCCTAAACACCTCCTTAGGGAGGCGCTCGGGTGGCATCCTGACCAGATGCCCGAACCACCTCATCTGGCTCCTCTCGATGCGGAGGAGCAGCGGCTTTACTTTGAGCTCCCCCCGGATGACAGAGCTTCTCACCCTATCTCTAAGGGAGAGCCCCGCCACCCGGCGGAGGAAACTCATTTCGGCCGCTTGTACCCGTGATCTTGTCCTTTCGGTCATAACCCAAAGCTCATGACCATAGGTGAGGATGGGAACGTAGATCGACCGGTAAATTGAGAGCTTTGCCTTCCGGCTCAGCTCCTTCTTCACCACAACGGATCGATACAGCGTCCGCATTACTGAAGACGCCGCACCGATCCGCCTGTCGATCTCACGATCCACTCTTCCCTCACTCGTGAACAAGACTCCGAGGTACTTGAACTCCTCCACTTGGGGCAAGATCTCCTCCCCAACCCGGAGATGGCACTCCACCCTTTTCCGGGCGAGAACCATGGACTCGGACTTGGAGGTGCTGATTCTCATCCCAGTCGCTTCACACTCAGCTGCGAACCGATCCAGTGAGAGCTGAAGATCCTGGCCAGATGAAGCCATCAGGACCAAATCATCTGCAAAAAGCAGAGACCTAATGCTGCAGCCACCAAACCGGATCCCCTCAACGCCTTGACTGCGCCTAGAAATTCTGTCCATAAAAGTTATGAACAGAATCGGTGACAAAGGGCAGCCTTGGCGGAGTCCAACCCTCACCGGAAACGTGTCCGACTTACTGCCGGCAATGCGAACCAAGCTCTGACACTGATCATACAGGGAGCGGACCGCCACAATCAGACAGTCCGAAACCCCATACTCTCTGAGCACTCCCCACAGGACTTCCCGAGGGACACGGTCGAATGCCTTCTCCAAGTCCACAAAGCACATGTAGACTGGTTGGGCAAACTCCCATGCACCCTCAAGGACCCTGCCGAGAGTATAGAGCTGGTCCACAGTTCCACGACCAGGACGAAAACCACACTGTTCCTCCTGAATCCGAGGTTCGACTATCCGGCGTAGCCTCCTCTCCAGTACACCTGAATAGACCTTACCGGGAAGGCTGAGGAGTGTGATCCCACGATAGTTAGAACACACCCTCCGGTTCCCCTTTTTAAAGAGAGGAACCACCACCCCGGTCTGCCAATCCAGAGGTACTGCCCCCGATGTCCACGCGATGCTGCAGAGTCTTGTCAACCAAGACAGCCCTACAGCATCCAGAGCCTTAAGGAACTCCGGGCGGATCTCATCCACCCCCGGGGCCTTGCCACCGAGGAGCTTTTTAACTACCTCAGCAACCTCAGCCCCAGAAATAGGAGAGCCCACCACAGATTCCTCAGGCACTGCTTCCTCATAGGAAGACGTGTTGGTGGGATTGAGGAGGTCTTCGAAGTATTCCCTCCACCGATCCACAACTTCCGCAGTCGAGGTCAGCAGAACACCATCCGCACCATACACGGTGTTGGTAGTGCACTGCTTCCCCTTCCTGAGGCGGTGGATGGTGGTCCAGAATCGCTTCGAAGCCGTCCGGAAGTCGTTTTCCATGGCTTCCCCGAACTCCTCCCATGTCCGAGTTTTTGCCTCCGCGACCGCTGAAGCCGCACACCGCTTGGCCTGTCGGTACCTGTCCGCTGCCTCAGGAGTCCCATGAGCCAAAAGAACCCGATAGGACTCCTTCTTCAGCTTGACGGCATCCCTCACCGCCGGTGTCCACCAACGGGTTCTAGGATTACCGCCACGACAGGCACCAACTACCTTGCGGCCACAGCTCCAATCAGCCGCCTCGACAATAGAGGTGCGGAACATGGTCCACTCGGACTCAATGTCCAGCACCTCCCTCGTGACATGTTCAAAGTTCTTCCGGAGGTGGGAATTGAAACTCTCTCTGACAGGAGACTCTGCCAGACGTTCCCAGCAAACCCTCACAATGCGTTTGGGCCTGCCAGGTCTGTCCGGCATCCTCCCCCACCATCGCAGCCAACTCACCACCAGGTGGTGATCGGTAGAAAGCTCCGCCCCTCTCTTCACCCGAGTGTCCAAAACATGAGGCCGCAAATCCGATGACACAACTACAAAGTCGATCATAGAACTGCGGCCTAGGGTGTCCTGGTGCCAAGTGCACATATGGACACCCTTATGCTTGAACATGGTGTTCGTTATGGACAATCCGTGACGGGCACAAAAGTCCAATAACAAAACACCACTTGGGTTCAGATCCGGGCGGCCATTCTTCCCAATCACGCCTCTCCAGGTTTCACTGTCGTTGCCAATATGAGCGTTGAAGTCCCCCAGTAGAACGAGGGAATCACCCGGGGGAGCACTCTCAAGTACTCCCTCGAGTGAATCCAAAAAGGGTGGGTACTCTGAGCTGCTGTTTGGCGCGTAAGCGCAAACAACAGTCAGGACCCGTCCCCCCACCCGAAGGCGGAGGGAAGCTACCCTCTCGTCCACCGGGTTGAACTCCAACATGCAGGCTCTGAGCCGGGGGGCAACAAGAATTGCCACCCCAGCCCGTCGCCTCTCACTGCTGGCAACGCCAGAGTGGAAGAGAGTCCATCCCCTCTCGAGAGAACTGGTTCCAGAGCCCTTGCTGTGCGTCGAGGTGAGTCCGACTATATCCAACCGGAACTTCTCTACCTCGCGCACTAGCTCAGGCTCCTTCCCCCTCAGCGAGGTGACGTTCCACGTCCCAAGAGCTAGCTTCTGTAGCCGAGGATCGGACCGCCAAGTGCCCTGCCTTCGGCTACCGCCCAGCTCACATTGCACCCGACCTCTATGGCCCCTGCTATGGGTGGTGAGCCCATTGGAGGGGGGACCCACGTTGCCTCTTCGGGCTGTGCCCGGCCGGGCCCCATGGGGACAGGCCCGGCCACCAGGCGCTCGCCATCGTGCCCCAACTCCGGGCCTGGCTCCGGAGGGGGGCCCCGGTGACCCGCGTCCGGGCGAGGGAAATCTGAGTCTCGGTTCTTGCATTTCCATAGAAGTCTTCGAGCTGCTCTTTGTCTATCTAAATATACATCTTAAATCTAAACGTGAGCGCTAAATGATACATTTAAATGTAAATCTAAACATTTAGGTTTACATATAAATATATACAATATAATTTAGATATTTTTTTGCATTTGACGTTACGTGCGCACTAGTATGGGGTGCGGAATGTAAACTATCAGTCACACTTTTCTAGCAGATATATTTCACAGATTTAACTCACTTTTCTCACTCACATTTAAATCACTTTTCTTACATTTAGCTCATTTTCATCACATTTAAGTTTAAATTAAATGTTGACTAAATATTATATCTAAATGTTAAATCAAAATCTAATGATAAATCTATACCTAAATGTTAAATCTAACCTAAATTTTGAATCTAAATCTTAAATTTAAATGTGAGCGCTAAATGATAAATCTAAATGTTAAATATAAACATTTAGGTTTACATATGAATAAATATAATATAATTTTGATATTTTTTGTTGCACATGACGTCACGTGCGCACTAGTATGGGGTGCGGAATGTAAACGTTCAGTCACACTTTTTTAGCAGATACAATTCACAGATTTAACTCACTTTTCTCACATTTAGCTCATTTTCATCACATTTAAGTTCAAAATAAATGTTGACTCTAAATCTAAACCTAAATTCTAAATCTTAAATCTAAATCTTAAATCTAAATCTAAATCTTAAATCTAAATTTAAATATTAAATCTACATGTTAAGTCTGAATCTAAATGCTAAATCTAAACCTACATGTATTGTATGCACTCTGCCACTACATTCATGCAGTGCTTAGTGAGCAGAGGGCTCCGAACACGTTCTCGACTGCGCAATAAATGTAAAAAAAAAAAATACACAGAGCAGCCAGAAAAACGTATTACCCTAATTTTTGCCAAAATCTTCATTAGCTTTGGACCAACAATCCCGGCTAAATGATTATGAATGTTGTGTGAAGTATGTCAACTGTGGTGTCTGCCTCCAATGTGTTGTGTAATCACTGCACTAAATATGCTTTTGCTTTTACTTTTGGTTTTATTGACTATCTAATAGGTTTTGTTGTAGCAAGTCTGCATGGCTTCCTGATTTTATAATCACAATACTTCAACGTTGAATTTATGCTGCATTTTACTGCAATGTTTATTACCGTATTTTCCGGACCATAGAGTGCACCGGATTATAAGGCGCACTGCCGATGAGCGGGTCTAGTCAGGTCCATTTTCATACAAAAGGCGCGCCGGATTATAGGGCGCATTAAAGGAGTCATATTATTTTATTTTATTTTTCTTAATGTTAAACACTTCCTTGTGGTCTACATAACATGTAATGGTGGTTCTTTGGTCAAAATGTTGCATAGATGATGTTTTACAGATCATCTTCAAGTCGCTTTCTGACAGTCGCTTCAGGATGCGCCGTTTTGTGGGCGGTCTTATTTACGTTTCTCATCTTCGACAGCGTCTTCTCCCCGTCATCTTTGTTGTAGCGGTGCAGCGTGCAAGGGAGTTGAAAATATGGAACATTACACACGGCGCTTACATTACAGTGCCACAAAGAAAGTCACACCCTACATACATCATATGGACAAAAGTATCGGAACAAACCGACTACTCTGTATTGGAGTCGGTTTAAATATATAACATGGCAAGAAAACCCACACAATATTTAAACAATTTCCCTATTCTCTTTTATTACATACAATTGTTTGAACAAAACAAAGCCAATAGTAAACAATAGCTAAACAAAAGTAAAAACTACTACCATATTTTCTGGACTTTAAAGCGCACTTTAAAATCCTTTTTTTCCCTCAAAACTCGACAGTGCGCCTTATAACCCGGTGTGCTTAATGTACGGAATAATTCTGGTTTTGCGTACCGACCTCGAAGCTATTTTATTTGGTACATGGTTTAATGATAAGTGTGACCAGTAGATGGCAGTCACACATAAGAGATATGTGTAGACTGCAAAATGACTCAAGTAAACAACACCAACATTTTATATATTCCATTGAAAATATAGAACATTAAACACGGCGCTCAAAAATCTATCAAAATGTTTTAGTACGACTTTGGTAAGCTATGAAGCAGCACCGCTTGATGGATTGTACTGTGCCTCAACATACTAGTATTATTATGGTGTGTGTATCACGTAAGACATATTATCTGGCGTTTTGTTTCGCAATATTATACAAAAGCAACTTTTTTTTAGCTTCTGGTACCTGCTGATCTGTATTTGGGATCTGCATAAGTTCTGAAAATTTGTGCAAATCCGCCTTTGTA
The DNA here is from genome assembly GCF_033978685.3 of Nerophis lumbriciformis. Taxonomy (NCBI): domain Eukaryota; kingdom Metazoa; phylum Chordata; class Actinopteri; order Syngnathiformes; family Syngnathidae; genus Nerophis; species Nerophis lumbriciformis. The sequence continues at coordinate 14,527,723 of NC_084554.2, forward strand.
GTCCGTGCCGACACCGTAGTCAATAAGCTTCTTCTTTTTCTCTTATCTTCTTGTTATGGGACGTTCATCCTTGACTGTTGCCATTTCTAATATAAAGAAGTGTAAAGTTCTTATATCAGCCATGAAAGCGCTAAAACATACCGGTGTAGTGAGTTTACATTATTCACTTAAGGAACTTTAGTTATTAGAGAGTTCCGGTCGGACGTTTTTTCACGGGACACATTTGCGGTATTGTTGTTGCACTAGTGAGCCATGGATGAGAAGATGCTGCTCCGTTATTGATTGAAGTAAAGTATGAATGTCATTAAAACAGTTAGCTCCATCTTTTGACACTGCTACAACAAAGATGACGGGGAGAAGACGCTGTCGAAGGTGAGCCACGTAAATAAGACCGCCCACAAAACGGCGCATCCTAAAGCGACTGTCAGAAAGTGTTGGAATAATCACGTATATATTATCACACAACTCTTATGCTTAAGGGCCGTTGCTATAGTTATTATCAATTGTGCTGAAGTTGTATTTTTCTATCTGTGCAAAGCTGGCAATCCAAAAGATTGCAAGTCGTCTCGTATCAGCGTTGTGTCCAGACTCGGCCTGCTGACTGCCAAGGCTGAACATCGAGTACCGGGACGCAGACAAAGCAGAGACGAGGCATATCACTAGTGTCAGCACATTTGCATTTCATTAATAGTCATAGATTGTGTCTAACTGGAGCTGTTGACATTACCCCTCTTCCCTCAGCGACAGCTTCAGTGATGTAACCAGGGACCTCCCAAATAGAGGAAGCACGTGGGCTGGACTTTAGAGCGTAGTTTGGATCTGTAACTAGAGTACAGCCTAAAAAACTCCCTCCTCAATTGAGCAAAATTTAACTCTGTCTCTGCATGATTCCTTGCTTCTTGTCTGTTTAATAGATGTCATCAGAACCTTGAAGATGATCTGTAAAACATCATCTATGCAACATTTTGACCAAAGAACCACCATTACATGTTATGTAGACCACAAGGAAGTGTTTTACATTTAGAAGAAAAAAATAATAATATGACTCCTTTTAATGCGCCTTTTGTATCAAAATAGACCCGACTAGACCCGCCCAACGGCAGTGCGCCTTATAATCCGGTGCGCCCTATGGTCCGGAAAATACGGTAATTATTTATTATTGATATTATAGAATTGGTACCGATTCCCAGACACAATCGGTTCAGATGTGAACAGTAGCCATCCCTACAGTAGTCATGAAGGATTATGACAGTTCAAACTGTCTGTCTGTAGATTAGCGGACTTGTCATGAATCATATCTTTGTCAATGGACTTTTAGGCTTTAACTATCACAGCAAATAATGTAAGTCTGCACATGCAAATAGCGACATTGGATATTTGATTTAAGATAATTCCGAAAGGATGCAATCTACTTTCATCCCTTCAGCCCCGAGGGCACTGTATTCCGTCATCATGGATCAGGAATTCGCACCCACCGCCTCATGTGCTGTACCCACGCACCCCTACATTACAATTTCAAATATTTGGTTACACAGTAGGGAGCGAAGTGGCTGCCGGGTCACATGAAGCTGTCACACTGACTTGTGGTCCCGACACATCTGTTGGCAAACATACAATAAACAAGGTCTGCCTTGAAGGCCTGACAGTGTTTCCTGTGGTCTTAGGCAAATCCATATTGGTTACAGAGGAATATTAACACAGCAAAACTACATGACGGGTGTGTTTTCTTGCGTTAAAGGCCTACTGAAACCCACTACTACCCACCACGCAGTCTGATAGTTTATATATCAATGATGAAATCTTAACATTGCAACACATGCCAATACGGCCGGGTTAGCTTACTAAAGTGCAATTTTAAATTTTGCGCGAAATATCCAGCTGAAAACGTCTCGGTATGATGACGCCTGCGCGTGACGTCACGGATTGTAGAGGACATTTTGGGACAGCATGGTGGCCAGCTATTAAGTCGTCTGATTTCATCGCAAAATTACACAGTATTCTGGACATCTGTGTTGGTGAATCTTTTGCAATTTGTTCAAAGAACAATGGAGACAACAAGGAAGAAAGCTGTAGGTGGGAAGCGGTGTATTGCGGCAGGTGTTATGCCGGATAACGCACCCCCGCCGTAGAATGCACCCCTTGACTGTTGTGCCGGATAACACAGCCGGTGTTTCATTGTTTACATTCCTGGAAGATGACAGTCAAGCTTTACCATTGGCCTGTGGAAAACTGGGACAACAGAGACTCTTACCAGGAGGACTTTGAGTTGGATGCGCAGACGCGGTACCGTGAGTACGCATGCGGCTGCGGCTTCCAAACATTTGATCGCTTGCCCGTACGTGCGTGCCGCTATGTGCATGTCACGTACATAACTTTGGGGAATTTGGGGAAATATATGTGCTGTATGAACTTTGGGGAGGTGAACGGTACTTTGGGCTGTGGGATTGAGTGTGTTGTGCAGGTGTTTGAGTTGTATTGGCGGGTTATATGGACGGGAGGGGGGAGGTGTTTGTTATGCGGGATTAATTTGTGGCATATTAAATATAAGCCTGGTTGTGTTGTGGCTAATAGAGTATTGTCTTGTGTTTAATTACTGTTTTAGTCATTCCCAGCTAAATATCAGGTCCCACTCGCATCTCACAGCATCTTCCCTATTTGAATCGCTCCCACTGCCCTCTAGTCCTTCACTCTCACTTTCCTCATCCACAAATCTTTCATCCTCGCTCAAATTAATGGGGAAATTGTCGTTTTTTCGGTCCGAATCGCTCTCGCTGCTGGTGGCCATGATTGTAAACAATATGCAGATGTGAGGAGCTCCACAACCTGTGACGTCACGCTACTCGTCTGCTACTTCCGGTACAGGCAAGGCTTTTTTATCAGCGACCAAAAGCTGCGAACTTTATCGTCGATGTTCTCTACTAAATCCTTTCAGCAAAAATATGGCAATATCGCGAAATGATCAAGTATGATACATAGAATGGACCTGCTATCCCCGTTTAAATAAGAAAATAGCATTTCAGTAGGCCTTTAAGATCGGATGCGACATTTGCACGACAAGTTAGTGTGTGTGGGTGTGTTTCTCTGTGGGTGTGTGTAAAACATGAAATTCATTTACAATTTACAAAACCCAAAACCAGTGAAGTTGGCACGTTGTGTAATTCGTAAATAGCCAGCTATCTAGCACCCGCACTCTTTTACTATGAAGCCACGCTGTTGTAAAACGTGGTTTGGCATTGTCTTGCTGAAATAAGCAGGGGCGTCCATGATAACGTTGCTTGGATGGCAACATATGTCGCTCCAAAACCTGTATGTACCTTTCAGCATGGTGCCTTCACAGATGTGTAAGTTACCCATGCCTTGGGCACTAATACACCCCCATACCATCACAGATGCTGGCTTTTGAACTTTGCGCCTATAATAATCTGGATGGTTCTTTTCCTCTTTGGTCCGGAGGACACAACGTCCACAGTTTCCAAAAACAATTTGAAATGTGGACTCGTCAGACCACAGAACACTTTTCCACTTTGTATCAGTCCATCTTAAATGAGCTCGGGCTCAGCGAAGCCGGCAGCGTTTCTGGGTGTTGTTGATAAATGGCTTTCGCTTTGCATAGTAGAGTATTAACTTGCACTTACAGATGTAGCGACGAACTGTAGTTACTGACTGGTTTTCTAACGTGTTCCTGAGCCCATGATGGTGATAACCTTTACACATTGATGTCGTTTTTTTGATGGAAGCTGCTTTTATACCCAATCATGGCACCCACCTGTTCCCAATTAGCCTGTCCCCCTGAAGGATGTTCCAAATAAGTGTTTGATGAGCATTCCTCAACTTTCTCAGTCTTTTTTGCCACTTGTTCTAGCTTTTTTGAAACATTTTGCAGGCATCAAATTCCAAATGAGCCAATATTTGCAAAAAATAAAGTTTTCCAGTTAGAACGTTAAGTATCTTGTCTTTGCAGTCTATTCAATTGAATATAGGTTAAGGATTTGCAAATCATTGTATTCTGTTTTTATTGACCATTTACACAATGTGCCAACTTCACTGGTTTTGGGGTTTGTACTTTTCCGAGCACGCTTTTGTTTTGATTAGTCCTCTTTGTTTTTGTCAGCTAAATTAACACCAATTTGAAGTCAGAAGGTCTAAGCTTTTATATTGACAAACTCATAATCAGACTGATGCACCACATGTTCAGGTTTTCTTCATTTTCAGCTGCAAACAGTGTTGTGGAAAAGATCCCTTTTTTGGAGCTTTGAAGCGTTTCACAGGCTGGGGTGTGTGTTTCTGGCGTGAACGACACTGATGGTGTGTGTGAGCGACAAGCCAGTGACAGGCCAGGGCACACGGGCCTCGGTGAGTCACTGATACTAGACAGCGATGAGATACTTGAGAATCTTCTCCCCCGGGGCTAGAGAAGTGACTTGCACGGAGTGACTGCTATGAAGGCTGGCTGCCACACAGCCAGGACTCAGTTTGGCTGAAAGGACAAGTCGGAACTGTCCCGCCTCACTGCTACCGCATGGTTGTCTTTAAGGACGCATCACACCTGGTCATGACACCTCCATGAAGTTCACCTTGGAGTTTTCCTCTTTTGAACATTCTCAGGGCACCGAATCGATCGCAAAGTGGACCGTTCAGATTGTCTTAAAGGGGAACCATTAAAAATCAGTTCCCAGTGGCTTGTTTTATTTTTCAAAGTTTTTTTCAAAATTTTACCCATCACGCAATATCCCTAAAAAAACTTCAAAGTGCCTGATTTTAACCATCGTTATATACACCCGTCCATTTTCCTGTGACGTCACACAGTGATGCCAATACAAACAAACATGGCGGATAGAACAGCAAGCTATAGCGACATTAGCTCGGATTCAGACTCGGATTTCAGCGGCTTAAGCGATTCAACAGATTACGCATGTATTGAAACGGATGGTTGTAGTGTGGAGGCAGGTAGCGAAAACGAAATTGAAGAAGAAACTGAAGCTATTGAGCCATATCGGTTTGAACCGTATGCAAGCTAAACCGACGAAAACGACACGACAGCCAGCGACACGGGAGAAAGCGAGGACGAATTCGGCGATCGCCTTCTAACCAACGATTGGTATGTGTTTGTTTGGGATTAAAGGAAACTAACAACTATGAACTAGGTTTACAGCATATGAAATACATTTGGCAACAACATGCACTTTGAGAGTGCAGACAGCCCAGTTTTCCTCAATTAATATATTCTGTAGACATACCCTCATCCGCTCTCTTTTCCTGAAAGCTGATCCGTCCAGTCCAGTTGGAAATGCATCTGCTTTGAGTGTCGCAGGATATCCACACATTCTTGCCATCTCTGTCGTAGCATAGCTTTCGTCGGTAAAGTGTGCGGAACAAACGTCCAATTTCTTGCCACTTTCGCATCTTTGGGCCACTGGTGCAACTTGAACCCTGTTCGTGTTGTTACACCCTCCGACAACACACCGACGAGGCATGATGTCTCCAAGGTACGGAAAACAGTCGAAAAAACGGAAAATAACAGAGCTGATTTGACTCGGTGTTTGTAATGTGTTTGAGAAAATGGCGGATTGCTTCCCGATGTGACGTCACAAGAGAGCGAATAATAGAAAGGCGTTTAATTCGCCAAAATTCACCCATTTAGAGTTCGGAAATCGGTTAAAAAAATATATGGTTTTTTTTCTGCAACATCAAGGTATATATTGACGCTTACATAGGTCTGGTGATAATGTTCCCCTTTAATGCTCAAAAGTCTACATGGAACAGCTACAATCTGAGAGGATGGTGCAGGAGCCACAGTTGTTTGCATAACCTTTGCTTGCCAACCTTGAGACCTCCGACCCTGGGATTTTTTTCGGGAGGGGCACTGAAATTTGTGAGTCTCCCGGGAAAATCGGGAGGGTTGGCAAGTATGGTTATTACGGTAATCTATGTCACAGCAGCTCAGACCAGGAACAGAGCAGAGTGGGCGGGGTTTGTTTTCAGAGCAGCCAGCCCGAAATGCACGTGTCAGGAACAGATGCGGAAGCAAATTTGTACAACAAATTTGCTGCATAAAAGTGATAATACATCATATTGTAGGTGTTTATTACCCTTTGCATTCATATTTTGCTGTTACATTTTTGTTGTTTTGCTTGATTGTAAAAGATGTCTTTGGAGGAGCTGGTCTGAGACGTAAAAGAGGAGCGATGTTCATATGTTGTTAAATAGCTCGGTTGGTAGAGTGGCCGTGCCAGCAACTTGAGGGTTGCAGGTTCGATTCCCGCTTCCGCCATCCTAGTCACTGCCGTTGTGTCCTTGGGCAAGACACTTTACCCACCTGCTCCCAGTGCCACCCACACTGGTTTAAATGTAACTTAGATATTGGGTTTCACTATGTAAAGCGCTTTGAGTCACTAGAGAAAAGCGCTAATAATTCACTTAATTTTCAGTGTTTTATTGTCCGTAGTTAATATTGTAAATCCCACTTTCAATACTTTAATGTACATTTTGAGTGTCCCATTCAGTAAAAAACTGTACAATTACGTTCCGTTTTTGTCATAAGTTTTTTAGAAATCTATAGAACGGGGACGGCGTGGCGCAGTGGAAGAGTGGCCGTGCGCGACCCGAGGGTCCCTGATTCAATCCCCACCTAGTACCAACCTCGTCATGTCCGTTGTGTCCTGAGCAAGACACTTCACCCTTGCTCCTGATGGGTGCTGGTTAGCGCCATGCATGGCAGCTCCCTCCATCAGTGTGTGAATGTGTGTGTGAATGGGTAAATGTGGAAGTAGTGTCAAAGCGCTTTGAGTACCTTGAAGGTAGAAAAGCGCTATACAAGTACAACCCATTTATAGAACACACATACTGTACAGCAGATTTTTACATCTAAATGTGTATATATCATTTATAAACACATACACATTGCCCCCAACCCCCCAGACACATTTTCTCTCTCACTGTGGCTCCCCAAGTCAAAATATTTGCCCAGCTCTGCATCATGGGGAAGTGAGGCAGTACCCCACATGGTCCAGCAGAGACCGCTGTGGTGATTTGGTAATGGTTTCATACCGTTGTGTTCCAGTTGCAATATAATGTAGTTACTTCAGGATGCTAGTGCCCCATCCTACGAGTTATTCTGTATACGAGCTGTCTCTTAGCTACTTGTTATGCTCGGAGGGCTGGACATCAAAATGTGGAAACATCCACAAAGTGCCCCCGCAGGTTATATTCCTCTGAAACTTAGGTGACTTAATTACAAAGTGAACATATTGGCTTTCACACTGCACCGTCAAATAATTCATTATTCTGCCCCCACTACTCGATTCCAGCGTGTGCAGATAGTTAACAGTATGAAGAAACAGAAGCTCAAGAAGTTTTGTTGGGGATTGATGTAGCTTCTTTTGAATTATTTGCCTTCCTCAATTTAATTTCTTTATTTGCGTTTTCATTTAGAATGGTAAGTGTTACGGCTACTCTTGCGTTCAAAAAGTTCGAAAAAATAAAAATAAAGTAATGCAGAGTAGTCTTGAGGAGGAGGTGTTTGACTCACTAAATTCCTTAATAAGCACTCGCGGAGATATGTCGAGATTCCAAATTATCATAATTTATTTTCACAAACAAAACATATTCTCCGTGGTTGACTTTCAAAATAATCAAAATAACTTATTTAGCGTGGCTTCAATATAATTTAGCGTGGCTTCCAAATAATTTAGCGGTAAACAAACTGTTTCACTCCTCACTCCTTCAACATGATAGACAGACAAAGGGCACCCAGCTGTCCCGTCTTCTTAATTATAGGAGGAGGAAGTGGCTCACCAGTAGGAGCGTGAGCAGCTGAAAACAATCAGTCAATCACAATGAAATCTAAAACATCCAATAATTCATCAACATCATTATTGACATTATTTGATTTCATTGTCAAAACAATTAATAAATAAATAATATAGATAGGCTCCAACAGTGAGACTGAAAATATAAACATGAAATAAACGTTACAAAAGTATAGCGTTTTTTTTTTGTATTTTACATAAACAAAATAAAACGTTTGGTGTTAATACATTCTCACAACTGCATTTGTTTACGCATATAGAAATCAAACATTGCGCACAATGTAACGGTATGTGACTCATCACAATTAAATCTAAGGTGCAGCGTCATTGCCCTCTACTGGTAAAATTTAGCGCTAAACGTATTAAAGGAGCTCCGATTGACCAGTTACTCTTAGACAAAAAACAAAACGACCACGAATACAAAATACATCACAAAGTCAGCAATTTCAATATAAAACAAACAAAATATCTTAATGCACAATATTTACATACAAAGATTTGACCAAGTTTCATGATGAAACTCACATGTGGATTTCTACCATTGTTGCTTCTTGTCTAAAATACTGTGTCCGTCGCTTAAAAGGTCCGACAGGAAACAATGAGTCCAGCACTTGCTTGGAGGAGAACATACTTTGTTGTCCAGTTGTTGTTAAAAGTTCGATTTTCCTAATTTATTTATTTTTTATCAGGGTTCAATGAGTAGTCTTCTTCTACTCACCTTACTGCTGCTTCATTGGGACACATCGGCGTGCTACGGTATTAGCCGTAAAAGCTAACGACGGCAAGAGAAAAGGCGTTTGAGTCTGTAATGCACAACACTGCGATACGACACCAATCTGTACTGACTGAAAAACATGAACAATCATATTACTGTATGTGTAAAGTATTAGCCCACATGTCATGTTTTGTTTGTACACAGCTAGCTCGATAGCATATGTACTGTAGTTGTGCTAACACGCATGACGTGATGCATGTACCATGATCAATATTATAGTGACTCACTCGATGGACAGTTGTTCGTCTGGTCCAGCTGGCCGGGAACGTTTCCTGTTGATTTTGGGTAAGCAATCCATTTATGTCGAAATAGCTTGTCTCCAAGTTCCATATTGACAGCGTAAAAATCGCGCTGCTATGGACACAAAAATCAATGCGAGGAGAAAATCAGTCCCGGAAATGATTAAAATATCGAACATATTACATATTGTTATGATCGTGTACATTATACATATATACTTGAAGTGTGTATATAAAACGTTGCTGGTGGGTTCTGAAGTTGTTTTAGAGGGGTTTAAAGGCTACAATTAGCTGCATCTTTCAAGCGTCTTTTTTAACATCTGTAAAATCGTAAAAAAAAATTAAAAAAAAGTGTGTTCTTGTCTCTCATAATGATTGTGAATAGGCAACATTTCAAAAAATTGTAGTTCACCTCCAATAGTTCATTGAAATTGATAACAAAATTATTGTCATCTAATAGAAAATGTAGCGCATGTATTAAATAGTGTAAAAAATAAAAAAAAAAGATACAGAAAGAGAAATAAGTTAGCAAAGGGAAGGTTTAGTATAGCAGTGGAGAATATTTTTAAGATTGCAACATGTAGGTTGCGTGCGAATCACCATTTAAAGAAAAATGAAGAAAAAGAAGGCGAGCGGTCTTTCACACGCAAAAGCGCCGACATTTAAAACCCATTCGACTCCTGCTTGCTAGAAGAAGGTAACTATCCAAATGTGTTCGCTGTTTCTCCTTAAGCTTCCTAGCTTCCAGAGTTGTGTAACATTTATTTGCCTCTTCTTTTGGCCAGTTTATATATATATATATATACCGGTATATGTATATATATATACATATATATATATATATATATATATATATATATATATATATATATATATATATATATATATATATATATATATATATATATATATATATATATATATATATATATATATATATATGTATGTGTGGGAAA